>NC_060276.1:72465146-72521356 GCF_021613505.1 Equus quagga
GGGGGGGGTGGGGGGGAGGGCACAGAGGGGGAAGTGGTGTACCCACAACATGACTAATAAAAATGTACAACTGAAATCTCACAAGGTTGTAATCTATCATAACATTAATAAAAAAAATCAATAAAGTAGACTTCAACAAAGATTTAAAAAAACAAGAAACTTTTGCTGTCCTAAGACTCCTATTAAGAGTATGAAAAGTTAAGCTACAGAGTAGGAGAAAATATTCGTAAACCACATATCTGACAAAAGTCTCATGTCTAGAATACATAAAGAACTCTCAAAATTCAAGAGTAACAAAACCACCAATCCAATTAGAAGACAGGCAAAAGACATGAACAGACATTTCACCAAAACTTTCCTATCCAAGAATAGATTTTCAACATTGCTAGCCGTTAGGGAAATACAAATTAAGATCACCGTTGGGCATCAATACAGACCTATGAGAGTGGCTAAAATAAAAAAGTGACAAAACTAAATACTGGTGAGGATGCAGAAAACTGGGTAACTCATGAATTGCTGATGATAATTTAAAATGGTAGAACCACAATTACCATATGACCCAGCAATTGCACTCTTGCATTAATCTCAAAGAAATGGAAATTTATGCTCACACAAATGTTTGTGCACAGATGTTTACAGGAGCATTACTCAAAATAGTAAAAAATGTAAACAATCCAAATACTCATCAACTTGTGAATACAAAATGTGACACATCCACACCGACTCAGCAATAAAATGTAATGAACTATCGGTACATGCAACAACCTGGATGAATCTTCAGAGAATTTTGCTGAGTAAAAAATGCCAATCTCCAAAGGTTACATAATGCATAATTCTGTTAAATAACATTCTTGAAATGACAGAATAATACAAATGGAGAACAAATTAGTGGTAGCCAGGAATTAAGGAGGAGGTGGGGACCAGAGATAAGTGGGTGTGTTTATAAAAGGGCAACATGAGGGATCCTTGTGGCAACGTTCTGTATCTTGACTATAACGAGGTCAATATCTTATTTGTGATGTATTATAGTTTTTCAAGAAGTCATTATTGGGGAAACTGAATAAAAGCTACAAAGGATCTCTCATATTATTTTTTATAATTCCATATGAATCCACAATTATCTCAAAATAAAAAAGTTTAATAACAAAGAAAAAGTAAGAGCATGTCATTTCCATTCTCAAAACCCTTTGATGACTGTCTTATAGTTCTGTATTTAACAAAGTCCTTCAAGGTCCAACTCCTGCTCAACTATTTCCCTAGCCCCATTTCCCCCCACTGCTTCCACATCTCCCCTCCTTTCTCCCCTTCATACCATTTAATGTTCAGAGCAGCCAGAAAACCTATATAGGGCCTCCGTTAGATTTTTGAAAAGGCATGACTTAGCGCCTTTGTCCAAATTAAAGATGCCCCTGCTTCAGGGAGAAGCAGTCATATGTTGGGGGATCACAGCTAGGTGAAAAAAGAACGGGCTATATCTCCATCAGTACTTAGGCTTTCACTGATTTTTATCTGATTCGTGGCAATATCTTTCTTGTTGGTCTCAAGTCCTGGAAATTCTATCTCCTGAAACTTGATTCTTATCACCATTCTTGACTGACCGCCTCCACTCCTCTGACCACTATTATAATTGTCTGCTTTCTGACACTCTACCCCTAGATTAGAAACTGATAGTAGACAGGTAATATGTCTGCTTTATCAATCTTCTCAGGGCACAACACAGGGCCTGGCACAGAGTAGGTGCTCAGGGAGTATTTAGGGAACTGAATCAATTAGCTGAGCCCCTCAACTAAATCTTCCCTCTCCCCCTAGCTTCCTCTGACTCCCAGAAGCTAAAGAGCTGAAAGGTCACTGTATGAATCTAGGTAGGTGGAGAACAGAACTTTGTCCAAACCATAAATGTTCTTGGATCATTGTACTGTAGCCAAGTAGGTTGATTCTTAAGGTGCCCTGGACTTAAAGCCACAAGGTGGACAGGCAGGGCTACAGCTCAGAGCTCCCGACATGAGGAAAACCAATTGAGATGGAGCCATTTCTGCATGAGGCCCTCCATCCCTGCTGTTAACCACAATGAGAAGCACCATTTTCTGATTTGTGTTTGAATTTCTATTCCTTCATCTGAGGAGCACTTTACTTCTTGGCAATTTGTTTTTTATTTAGTTCTTCTTTTATTTTAGAAACATTGGGGGAATAAGTCCAAAAAATGTATCATTCATTAAAGACATTTAAGATGATGAACAGAAACCATAGTAAAGAAGAAAAACAAGAAATGCAAAATTAGCTGCCTCATGTTTTGTACATTTATTTCCAACAAGTTCCAAACTGGTCCTAGGATTCGTTGGCCCCAGGCTTCTACTGAGCTCCTCCTTTTTGCAGAATCCATGAGTGGCTTTTGACATAGTTGACAAAAATTAATGCAGGCACACAGAAAGGATAATTCAACAACGAGTGGCACATCTGCAGTGATCTTTAATGAGCTTCCCAGTCTCACTATGTGAATGAATGAAGAATTTCCTTCCTGACTGGGAGTGCTACGAGTGACAGCAGAATATGGCCCTCAACTATTAACTTCCGTCAGGAATTTCTTCCTTTGAAAAGAGCTGCCTCGCCCAAGGCCATGCCCCCTTTCCAGAGCTAGGGCAGAGAGGTATGCCTCCAATGAGTGATAAATATGGGAATATAAAGGCTTGACCACCTTGTCCCAACTCAAAACAACTCTGAAGGATCATTCCAGTTTCAGAATTCCCTGTAGGGTTACCTGAGGTCTCTGTTGATACTGCTTCACAGCTCAGTTCTCTCTGAGCCCAATCCTGCTTCCTTCTTTTTCTTTCCAGAGGTGTTGATCTCAAGAGTACTCATAATATACCTTGTGTATGTTAATTTCTGATTCTGATTTCCAGGGATCCCAACCTGTGACATCTTTCTTCCAGGTTCTCAGAGTGAATCTTGAACATATTGGGCTCCTCTCCTGGGCTGTGAGTTTCTTATGGGCAATGACTTCAGAGTCTTACCCATATCTAGCCCATTGCCTGGCTGACACATAGTGTATGTTCAGGAAATGTTGGTAGAATTTAATTTAATAGCCCTAATAAAGAAATAAATGTGTAGGGAAAGAGAGTTCTCAGAAATGTAGTGATTCAGAAAAAGGTAAACACTGTGCTAAGGTCTCGAGCTAGCTGGCTATCATCATCCTCAGTTCAACAATTCTAAAAGATAGGTATAATTAGCTACATTTTGCAAATGTAGAAACTAAAGCTCTGTGGGGTTAGGTAACTTTGCCCAAGTTCCCCCACTTAGTAAGCAGCAAGGTCCAGATTTAAACTGAAGTATGACTCACTCCAAAGCTTTTCTTTCACAAAGACCCAAAAAGGTGGCTTCACAAGAAAAAATGTGTTTGGAGTTAATGTCCTTTTCCTCTCAAGTGCTTGTTGTATCTTTCTTTTACTTCTTGCCAAATTTTAAATGAGAATCTTGTGGACCCATGTGAAAGGCAGTGGTGAACTGTAGGACCTTTTAAATGTACCAAAGATTGGTATATGAGAAATTATTTTTTTGTATATTTATATTGCCAGAGTTATTTTTCTTTCTAGTCAAATTCTTATACATTATTTTTAGTGTAAAATATTGTGCACATAAAAGGGTATAGAGCATATATGTAAAGAGTAACACATATTCGTATAGTGAAAAACTGAATAATAACCACTAAATTCAAGAAATGAAACATTACTGTCTCCCTAAACTTTCACTGTGTATCCCTAGCCAGTTGTAACCCCTGCCTCTACCCCAGTGGTAACCTTAGCTTGACTTTTACAGTAATAATTTCTTTGCTTCTCTTTATAGTGATACGTGTGTGTGTGTGTATGTCTAAACAATTTAGAACAGGGGTTAGCAAACTGTGGCTTCTGGGCCCGATGTGGCCCACTGCTTGTTTTTGTAAACAGAGTTTTATTGAAGCACAGCCATGCCCATTTGTTTGTGTATTATCTCTGGATGCTTATGTACTAAACAGCAGAGTTGAAGAGCTGCAACAGAGACAGAGTATGGCCTTCAAAGACTAAAATGTTTACTATATGGCCCTTTACAGAAGAAGTTTCCAGATCTCTGATCTAGATTAGTTTTCTCTCTTTCTGAATGGAATCATACAATAAGCACTCTTTTGTGACTTGCTTTTTTCCCCCCTCAGCATTATAAGATTCATCCACAATGAATCTTATTCATTTCTAGGCATCAACTGCTTTATATGTATGAAGAGCAACTATGAATTTCATATTCCTATTTGAACTACTTTTATTACATTATATTGCATTTTTTTTTACTATTTGTCGAAATATTTACATTCTGGAATGTATGAAAAAATAGAAAAGTAGAAATAAGAAAATGATTTGCCTATAAATAAATTGCCCTCCTTTCCATCAGTCAAAGACAGCAACTTATGGTATATTTTTGCAAAAGCCCTTGATTTTATCCCTTTACAAGGTAATACTAGCTCTTTTCAGGAACTAGAGAAAATAGACAAAACGGAAAAAAATTAAAATAACCTATAATGTTCCAGAATAACTATTGTCAATGTTTTGGCATTTGTCTTTTCAGTTTTTTAATTTCTCTTTAGCTCTGCAATCTATTGGAAATGACAAGAAAAGCATTACGTGTCAAAATCGGCAATACTTGAGGAAAGTTTTCAGCCTTAAATATGTTAGAAAAAAGATTACAAATTAAATTAGCTTAGCTTTTAACTTAGGAAGCTGAAAAAAGAATTGCAAAGTAAATGTTTTCCAATTATACATATGTTTGTGTATGTAATCCTTTGATATTAATTCCTCATTTTATTATATTGCAGTCCTTTATATTTCTGAGAGATTTATGTTATGATCTCCCCTATGTCTTTGGATAAGCTCATTGTTCCTTGCATTTTTAACAGTTTTGCTTGTAGGTTTCAAAATTGTATCACTAGATAAATAGAGAATCATGTCTGTTATAGCGTCTTGGAGCATTGTTCGTTTTATTATATAAAATATCCTCTGTCCCATTTAAGTGACTTTCACCTTGAATTCTATTGTGTGTGATATTCATATTGTCTGATATTAATAGTGCTTGAATACTTGATTTCTTGTTCCTCTCATTCTTTTTCCATGCTAGCATTTGTCTGATATATGATTTTCCTTTCAAATCACTTTACTTTCAAACTTTTTTGTATCTTTTTAAAAAAGATTTTGCTATATTTTTTCTGTCTTCTATTTATTGAGATCTTTTATCCTTGTGACACATTCACATTCACTTTTCTTGCCTTTTGTTGAATTGATCAAGATTTCTCTGCTCTTTATCCTCTAAAGTATTGAAAATTATAGAATGACTTTTCATTCATAATTACCCTTAAATATTTATTGCATATTTAAATTCATATTTTTGATCAAAGTGTAGAATTTAAAACAACTTGGCATGCTCTCACTTACTCTCCATCCCTTTAATGTAATCATCTGGGACTTAAGTTTGGAATTTTTACAAACATATTTTTTCTTTTAGTGAGGAAGATTTGCCCTGAGCTAACATCTTTTCCCAATATTCCTCTTTTTTTGCTTGAGGAAGATTAGTACTGAGCTAACATCTGTGCCAATATTTCTCTATTTTGCATGTGGGATGCCTCCACAGCATGGCTGAGGAGTGAAATAGATCCCCATGAAGGATCCAAACTCACAAACCCATGCTGTTGAAGCTGAGCACTCGGAACTTTCGTCACTCAGCCAGGGACTCAGTCTCCAAACTTTTTAACATTATTGAAGCTTACTATAATTTTTATTGGCTTTAGCATTTGCCAATTATATCTTGAATTCACATTTTCTTCTCTCTCGGATTTTTACTTTCAAGAAATTATTTTACTCCGAAGTTCCTAATATTTCTGATATTTGCATATTTGAAAACCTCTTTATTCTATCTTCATGTTTCTTTAATAGTGTGGCTGAGTATAGATTCTAACTTTGAAATAATTTTCTCACAAAAAATTAAAGATATCTTGCCATTGTCTTCTGGCATCCAGTGTTACTAGTGAAGAGTTGGATGCCAAATGGATTTTCTTTCTTTTTGTAGAAAAGTTGTTTGTTATTCTCTCTAATCTGGAAACTTTTAGATTTTTTTCATTATAGTTTCAAAATTAAATGAAGAAGTATTTAGGTATGGTTTGAGTTTCTTTTATTATTCTACTCAATTACTGACGATCTCTTTCCATCTAAAAATTCATACTTTGCAGATGGCTTGGGAAAACTGTCTTTTGTTATTTCTTTGATTTTTTTACTTTGCTTTGTTTTTGTTGCTATTTTTAGAACTCCTCTTAGACATATGTTGAAACTTCTGGATTAATTATTCCATGTATCTTAATTTTCATTTCATAGATTCTATTCTTTTTCTTTCCTCTATGATATATTTGATTTCCTCAACTTTAAGATCATGAATTCAATCTCCAGTTATAATCATTCTTTTGGCAAGCACTTCTAATGATTTTGAACTTAAGTAATCTTATTTTTCATTTTAAAGTATACTTTCTTTCTTTTCTGTAGCTTCCCCTTTCCCAGAGCAGACTGCTTTTGTTTTTTGGATGCAATAGCTTCTTGATATTTCTGAGGATACTAATTAGAATTTTTTTAAGTACCTTGTTTCATGAGTTATCTTTCTTTCAGTTATCATTCTATATGTTCATCTTGGAGCTTCTCTTTTATGCTGTTGGTTTTCCTTAAATGTTTGCAAATCTTGCTTAGCCATCTATGTTTATCAATGTAATACTATCTTGCTTAGTGTGAATGTGAGATGTTGAGTCCTGTGCAGTTGGGTAGGTCTGTTTACTTAATAATGCCTTTTGATAAATAGTAGACTTAACTACAAAGTCAGTGTTAGAGAGTGCAGGCATGTCTACTGACTGGCTTCACTTTAGTGAGCTTGGGGTAATAGCAGGAAGGGAAGCAGACAGGATGTCTATCTGCTTCTTCCAGGAATTTCTAAAAATGTCTACTCCATTGACAGCACTCTCTTTTTCTAGCACTGTTATAGATTTATTCTTTCCTTTACAATATCTGCATTGTGGAGTTTATTTGCCTTTCCTTTGTGACTTACTATGTGATTAATTCTTGTAAATGTACCATGGGTATTTGTAAAGAATATATCTTCTGTTTGTAGGGTATAAAGTTGTATACTTTGATGGAAAATAGAACTTGACTGTGTTTCAAAAATTATCTATAACTTTATTTCTTTTTTGTCCACTTGCGCTGTCAAGGACTTTTAGAGCTTATAGTATCTTGCTACTGTGTTACTGTCAATTTCTCTTATATTTCCAAAAAGTATTGCTTTACATATATTGATGCAATGTTATTTGAAATTTAAAATTTCATGGTAATGATACTTTTATTTTTAATATGAAATAACTTTCTTTGTCTAGTTTAAAACTTTTTGTTTTGAGTTATTTCCCATCACTTTTATCAGTGTTTGATAATGTAAACAACCTCTTTAAAATTTAACTAGCAAACACCTTGAAGTTCTACAAAAAAATTTGTATATATCAAAGTTGGGTGAAAAGTTATCTTTTTGGTTTTGAGCAATTTAAGATTAGGAGTTTAGAAGTTTATTCCTGACTTCTACAACACTTATCATCTTTATGAATATAATCTGGCAGGTTGAATACATTATGATTCTTATAAACCATATATTTTTAAATTTATTTTTACATCTTTCATTATTTTGGTAACATTGACTTATAACATTATATAAATTTTGGGTGTACATCATTATATTTCTATTTCTGTGTAGATTACATCATGTACACCATCCAAAGACTAATTACAATCCATCACCACACACATATGCCTAATCACCCCTTTAGCTCTCCTCCTTTCCCCCTTCTCCTCTGGTAACCACCAATCCAATCTCTGTCTCTATGTGCTTTTTTGTTGTTGTTTTAATCTTCTATTTATGAGCGAGATCATACAATATTTGACTTTCTCACTCTGACTTATTTCACTTAGCATAAAACCCTCAAGGTCCATCCATGTTGTCACAAATGGCTGGATTTCATCATTTCATATGGCTGAGTAGTATTCCATTGTGTATATATACCATATCTTCTTTATCCATTCTTTATCCATGGTACTTGAAAATACAGAAGTAAGACCGATGTCAAAGAGGGTACTGCCTATGATTTCTTCTAGTACTTTCATGGTTTCAGGTCCTACCTTCAACTCTTTAATCCATTTTGAGTTAATTTTTGTGTAAGGTGTAAGATAATGGTCTACTTTCATTCTTTTACATGTGGCTGTCTAGTTTCCCCAACACCATTTATTGAAGAGAGTCTTCTTTCTCCATTGTATGCTCTTGGTTCCCTTGAGGAAAATTAGCTGTCCATCGATATGTGGGTTTATTTCTGGACTCTCAATTCTGTTCCATTGATCTGAGTGTCTTTTGTGCCAGCACCAAGCGGTTTTGATTATTATAGATTTGTAACATATTTTGAAATCAAGCAGTGTCACATCTCCAGCTTCTTTCTTTTTTTTCCCATGATTTCTTTGGCTATTTGGGGGCTTTGTCATTTCATACAAATTTTAGGATTTTTTGTTCTATTCCTATGAAAAATGTCATTGGAACTAAGATAGAGATTGCATTGAATCTGAGGATTTCTTTAGGAAGTATGGATATTTTAACTATGTTGATTCTTCCAATCCAAGAGCACAGATTATCTTTCCATTTCTTTGCATCTTCTTCAATTTCTTTCAACAATGTTTTATAGTTTTCACTGTACAGATCTTTCACTTCTTCATTTAAGTTTATCCTGGGTATTATATTCTTTTTGTTGCAATTGTAAATGGGTTTGTATTCTTAACTTCTCTTTCTGCTTCTTCACTGTTAGTATATAGAAACACAACTGATTTTTCTATGTTGATTTTGTATCCTGCAACTTTAACGTATTTATGTATTATTTATAAAAGTTTTTTGGTGGATTCTTTAGGGTTTACTATATATAAAATCTGGTCATCTGCAAATAGTGACAGTTTTATTTCTTCCTTTCCAGTTCGGATCCATTTGATTTCTTTTTCTTCCCTGATTTCTCTGGATAAGACTGGCGAAAGTGGGCATCCTTGTCTGGTTCCTGTTCTTAGAGGGATAGATATCAGTCTTTTTCCATTGAGAATGACATTAGCTGTGGGTTTCTCATATATGGCCTTTATTATGTTGAGGTACTTTCCTTCTATACACATTTCATTCAGAAATTTTACCATAAATGGATGATAGATCTTGTCAAATCTTTCTCTGCATCTATTGAGATGAATATGTGATTTTTATTCCTCATTTTGTTACTGTGATGTATCATGTTGATTGATTTGTGGATGTTGAACTATGCCTGCATCCCTGTAATAAAGCCCACTCGATCATGATGCATGATCCTTTTAATGTATTCTCATATTCGATTGGCTAGTATTTTGTTGAGGATCTTTGCATTGACGTTTGTCAGTGATATCAACCTATAATTTTCTTTTTTTGTGTTGTCCTTGTCTGCTTTTGTTATCAGGATAATGTTGGCTTTGTAGAATGAGTTAGGAAGGTTTCTCTTCTCTTCAACTTTTTGGAAGAGTTTGAGAAGGATAGGTATTAAGTCTTCTTTGAATGTTTAGTAGAATTCACCAGGGAAACCATTTGGTCCAGGAGTTTTATTTTTAGGGAGGTTTTTGATTAGGGTTTCAAACTCCTTACTGGATTGGTCTATGAAAATTCTCTATTTCTTCATGATTCAGTTTTTGAAGGTTTTATGATTCTAAGAATTTATCCATTTCTTCTAGATTATTCAATGTGTTTGCATATAGCTTTTTGTAGTATTCTTTTATAATCTTTTGTATTTCTGGTGTGTCTGTTGTAATTTCTCCCCTTTCGTTTCTAAGTTTATTCATTTGAGCTTTCTCTCTTTTTTTCTTGGTGAGTCTAGCTAAAGATTTGTCAATTTTGTTTATCTTTTCAAAGAACCAGCTATTCATTTCATTGATTTTTTCTGTTGTTGTTTTAGTCTCTATTTCATTTATTTTTC
Source organism: Equus quagga (assembly GCF_021613505.1). NCBI lineage: Eukaryota > Metazoa > Chordata > Mammalia > Perissodactyla > Equidae > Equus > Equus quagga. Next base: position 72,475,195 of record NC_060276.1, read on the forward strand.
CTCTGATTCTTATTATTTCCTTCCTTCTATTGATCGGGGCTTTGTTATCTTTTATTCCAGTTTCTTTAGGTGCATTGTTAGATTGTTTATTGGAGATTTTTCTTGTTTGTTGAGATACGCAGGCATTGCTATAAACTTCCCTCTTAGAACTGCTTTTGCTGTATCTCATAAATTTCGGCATGTAATAATTTCATTTTCCTTTGTATCCAGGTATTTTTTTATTTCTCCTTTGATTTATTCATTGACCAAATCCTTGTTCAGTAGCATTTTGTTTAATCTCCACATATTTATGTTTTTTCCACTTTTCCTGTAGTCGATTTCTATTTTCATAACATTGTGGTCAGAAAAGATGCTTGGTATTATTTCAATCTTCTTAAATTTATTGAGACTGGTTTTGTGGCCTAATATGTAATCTATCATGGAGAATGTTACACGTGTGTTTGAAAAGAATGTGAATTCTGCAGGTTTTGAATGGAACGTTCTGTATCTAGCTACTAAGTCCATCTGATCTACTGTGTCATTGAAGGCCATTGTTTCCTTATTGATCTTCTGTTTGGATCATCTATCCATTGCTGTATTTGGAGTGTTAAAGTCCCCTAATATTATTATGTTACTCTTTCTCCTTTCATGTCTCTTAATAATTGCTTTATATATTTAGGTGCTTCTATGTTGGGTGCATAGATATTTACAAGTGTTACATTTTCTTGTTTGATTTTTCCCTTTATCATTATCTAGTGCCCTTCTTTGTCTCTTCTTACAACTCTTGTTTTAAAGTCTATTTTGTCTGATATAAGTATTGCTACACCAGCTTTCTTTTCATTGCCATTTGCATGGAGTATCTTTTTGCATCCCTTCACTTTCAGTTTGTGAATATCTTTAGGTCTGAAGTGTGTCTCTTGTATGCAGCACATATATGGACCTTACTTTTTTATCCAATTGGCCACCCTATGCCTTTTGATTGGAGCATTTAGTCCATTGACATTTAAAGTAGCTATTGATTAAATGTGCTTATTGCCATTTTGTTAATCTTTTTCTGTGTGTTTTAGTAGTTCTTCTCTGTTCCTTTCTTCTTCTCTTGCTCTCTCCCCTTGTGGTTTAATGACACTTGTATTATGTTTGCATTCCTTTCCCTTAAATTTGTGTATTTATTATAGGTTTCTGGTTTGTGATTACCATGAGGCTCATATACAATAACCTACAGATATAGCAATCTATATTAACTTGATGGGCTCTTCATTTTGACTTCTTGATAAAACCTCTACTCTTTTACTCCCATTCTACCACATTTTCTGTTTTTGATATCATCTCTCACCTCTCTTTTTGTGTGCATGTATCTATTATCCTCTCCCATGGAAATAGATAATTTTAGAACTTTTGTCTTTTGACCTTCATCTTAGATTCATAGGTGGTTGATCCACTACCTTTACTGTATATTTGCCTTTACCAGTGATTTTATTTACTTATTTATTTATTTATTTATTTGATAATTATTTTCTTATTCCTATGTGTGGTCTTCTTTTTTCCACTTCAATAAGTCCCTTCAGCATCCCTTGTAAGGCTTGTTTCTTCGTGATAAACTCCTTTAGTTTTTGTTTGTCTGGGAAACTCTTTATCTCTCCTTCCATTCTGAATGATAACCTTTCATTGTAGAGTACTCTTGACTGTAGGTTTTTTCCTTTCAGTACTTTAAATATGTCATGCCACTCCCTTCTAGTCTGTAAGGCACTACCTTCTAGTCTGTAAGGTTTCTACTGAGAAGTTAACTGATAGCTTCATGGGGTTTCATTTGTATGTAACTTGCTGCCTTTCTCTTGTGGCTTTTAGGATTCTCTCTTTAATTCTCAATGTTTTAATTATAATTTGTCTTGGTGTGGGCCTCTTAAGGTTTATCTTGTTTGACACTCTCTGTGCTTTCTATACCTGGATGTCTTTTTCCTTCCTTAGGTTAGGAAAATTTTCGGCTATTATTTCTAATGGATTCTCTGCCCCTTTGTCTCTCTCTTCTCCTTATGGGACAGCTACAATACAGATGTTAGTGTGCTTGATGTTGTCCAAGAGGTCCCTTAGACTGTCCTCATTCTTTTTAATTATTTTTTCTTTTATCTATTCAGCTTGTATTATTTCCTCCAGTCTTTCTTCCAGGAGACTGATCATTTGTTCTGTATCATCTTCTCTGATACTGTATCCCTCTAGTTAATTTTTCATTTCCAGTATTGTATTATTCATTTCAGATTGCCTTTTTAAAGTATTTTCCAATTCTTTGTTGAAGTTCTCACTGAATTCCTTCCTTTTCCTCCCAAGATCAGTGAGTATCCTTGTTACTGTTAGTTTGTAATCTTTTCCAGGTAGATTGTTGATCTCTGTTTTGTTTACTTCTTTTTCTTGGGTTTCGTCCTGTTCCCTTTCTTGGAACATATTCCATTGTCTTCTCATATTGCCTCTTTCTCTGTGCTTATGTCTATATATTTGGCACATTAGCCATGCCTCCTAATCTTGGAAAAGGGCCTAATGTAAGAGATGCCTTATCAGGCACAGCAGTACACTTCCCTCCTGTCACCAGTTCCAAACGTTCCAGGACTGTCCCCTGTTTCGGATATCTGTATCCTCCCATTGTGGCAGGATTGCTCTTTCTGCCCTTGTATGTGGAGGCTAGGGTATCCCCTGGACAGCTGGTTGTAATGCCCAGCTTCATGTGGCTCCTATGGTTCCTTCAGTTGCTTTATTGTGCATGGGGAGCCCCAGCACAGTTGGCTACAAGGACTAATAGCACATTCCTGTTGCAATTTTTCTGTTAAGTGAGCAGACCCCCAGTCCAGCTCGTTACTAAGCTCCAGGGCTACAATTGCTGTAGGCTTCCAGGCTGCAAGGCTGTTGTCAGCTCTCTCAGGATTGCAGCTGAGTGGGGTTGGCCCCAGTCATGGGAGCACCCATTTGTTTCAGGCTCTGGATGTTGAAACTGATCCCTTATGTGGATGTTTGTGAAGCACAAATATGCTGCAGCTGAGAAGCCCCGCTGACCACAGGGCCACACAGCCCATCAACGCAATCTTGCCTCATGCTCACATTGAAAGCTGCTGAAGCCATCCCAGTCACCCCACTGCAGAAGCCTCACACACTCCACCAATTTCCCACACACTCCACCTGCTCCTCACACACACCCTGCCCCATACAGGTGGAACCACTCACACTTCTGCAGAGGTTCCAGGCCCCCAGCATATATGGGCCCACAAGCTTCCCAAGGGCTTGCTGTTTGGTGGGGCCAGTCCGTAGGGAGGGCTGCTTGCCCTGACTGAGTTGGATTAAATTGATCCTCTAGTGCATGGAGCAGAGCCAAGGGCTAACAGGCCAGGGGAAGAACTCCCATGGCATCTGACAGCATCTGTGTCATCATGACTGTACTAGGTCTCAATAACAGCTGACATCAATGTCTCAGTCCCAGGGGAGGTCTCATCTCTCACCTAGATGCACCAAGAGCCTATCAAGTAAGTCTGTTTTCACCAAATGACTGTGAACCTTTCTTTCTGGTGATTTTAGGTTGCTTTCTGAAATGGGTAAATATGTGCATAGGTCCTTTAAGAACAGGCTTTTTTCCTACTCATGTCCGATAGTTTTTCTAGGGGTATTTCCCATTGTAGTTAATAGCCAGCAAAGCCAGATATTATGACACTTGTCTTGGTTGTGCTGAGTCCAAAAGTTGCTTATGGCTTTAATGCTCCTGCAATCAGATCCCCTGCTCTTCCAGGGGATCTTCCTATGATTGCTCCTGGCCAGTGATGAAGTGCCATGGCTTGAAGCTGGCTTTTTTATCTCCAGGAAGCAATTTCTGCCTCTTCCCTTTCAGCCAGAATTGTCCCTTGTTGCAGGGTTCTTTTTATCCAGTTTTCAGTTCTCTCTCAGTGGTAATTTTTACAAGAGTAGTCGTAAATTTGTTGCGTCTGTGGGAGGAGGTGAGTTCAGAATCCACCTATGCCACCATCTTGACACCATCTCTCTCCTGTTTTTACATCTTTATTGTTTTATAACCAAATTTACAGTAATTATTTCAACATAACTGAAATTATGCTGAAGTATTTCTACTCGGTTCTATACTCACACAACAATCCTTTGACATGATTACTCATGCATATTTAAATCCTTAGTAGATTTGAGAACATCTTGATAAATTTCAGAATAGCTTTTCAAATATTTTTTCAATAATATTTTACTGAGATTTTTTTATATGTATACGTGAGAATATCTTTATGTTGTCTTGCAAAATAAATATGGGAGTAAAATTTTCAAGTCACAACATTTCCTCCTCAAAACTCTAAAGATATTGTTTTATTTCTAAAAGTATGAGGTCAGTCTGAATTTTGTCTTTGTGTAGGTAACTAATTTTGTATACTAATGTGCTTTTGGAATATTCTCTTTATCTGTGCAATGAAAATTATTGAAAATATATTTCTAGGAACAGAGACTAGAAAGAAGTGAGCCTTTTCTGTTTGTATATTGCCTTTGTTCATCTTATGAGCCTTGGTTAATGTTTCTGTTCATTTATTCCTATTTTATTTTCAGTAATAGTAGTAAGGCATATGCAAAGTCTCTGCAGATTCATTATAATTATTTCCTTTACAATATTTATTTAAAATTTTTTGAGTCCATAATAGTTTACATCATTGTGAAATTTCAGTTGTACTTTATTTCTTGTCTGTCACTAAATAAGTGCTTCCCTTCATCCCCTGTGCCTACTCCACACCTCCCTTCCCGTGGTAACCACTGAACTGTTTTCTTTGTCCATGTGTTTGTTTATATTCCACACATGAGTGAAAGCATCTGGTGTCTGTCTTTTTCAGTCTGGCTTATTTCACTTAGCATAACTCCCTCCAGGCCCATCCATGTTGTTGCAAATGGGATGATTTTGTCTTTTATATGGCTGAGTAGTATTCTACCTTTACAATAATTTATCTCACTATTTTACTTTATATTCTAAATTAGCTTCTCAAGGTCATTAATTATATCACTGATTCCAGTTAACACAGTTTCAATCATGTTCTTTATTCCCTTTGATGTATATCTCAATTATGTTATTCTATTTTTAGTCTCCTGGAAATCCTTCCTGATTTCACTTATTTCTTATTTTGTCACAACCTGGTATCTTTTCATTTTTATTTTTGTTCTCTTCAAAGACATGTTGTTATTGTTTATTCTTGCTACTTATCTTCTGGCTTCTTTATTGTAGATGTCAGCATTTCCTAACATTTTCTTCTGGATTCTGCAGTGGATTATTTTGAGGATTTTTTCCCCTGAATCATCTGCATGCTCTTCTGTGTTCTTTTGTAGGCTTCATATTATTTTTTCCCTCTTTACTCATATTTAAACAAATCACTTTAAACAAGGTAAGGGATCTTTAGATTCCATATAAATGAAGCAAAACAAAAATCTGTTTAGCTTTCCCTTGGTCTTACTCTGTGACTACTTATGTGTTTTCTCGGTTTTGAAGCTAGAAGGCAGACTGATATATAGACAAAGTTCTTAGTCCAATTTCCAGTTTCTAGTTTTCATTCACTATGAGACAGCATATTTTCCTATCCTCACTGCTTTATTCTCTGATGAAGTATAATAAGTACTGCAATTCCTAGGTTTATGTCACACTGGTGTTTTCCCTATGTCCCTGCCTAGAGTGTTTTGCTTATGAAGAACAAAGTGCTCAGAGTACAGTGAACCAGTCATCCTGATCACCACCACACTTATTGTCCATTTATTCTCTGGAAGGCACCATCTCTGATCGGATTTAGAAAAAGTGTATGAAGGAGAGTTGGTATTCCTCTGATTTCTGTACTTTCTGGGTAAGGTTAGTGTTGTTCAAGTTTCTATTATGTTGAAACCTTTGAAACTGCTTTTTAAAAAAGTCAATGGCAGTTAATATTGATGATTTTGCTTGTTCAACTTAAAAGTTGTTATAGAAACTAGTTCTCTGAGTCACAAAGGGAAAGTACATGAAAATTGAGGCATGTTCCCACCTCGTGTTCATGAGGCAAATTGTGCCATGAGGTGTTTCTTAAGTAAGTTATTATGGTTTTTCTGGTGGGTAAGATTGACTCCAAGATAACATCTGTTGCCAATCTTCCTGTTTTTGATGAGGAAGATTGTAGCTGAGCTAACTTCTGTAGCAGTCACCTTCTATTTTGTATCTGCAGTGCCACCACAGCATGCCTTGATGACCGGCATATAGGTCCATGCCTGGGATCCGAACCTGAAAATCCTGGGCTGCTGAAGTGGAGCACATGACCTTAACCACTATACCACTGAGCAGGCCCTGAAGTAGGTTATTCTTAAATTAACCTTGCATTTAGTAGAGTTTGCTACCAGATTTTGAAATTAGACACTTGAATTTCAATGTAAATGTGAGAACTTATCTTTCTTCTGAGTATTTATAGGTATATTAGTAGAATGTTGACGGGTTTTTTTGGGAGCTATTGTTAGACATATCCCTGCCTCCTTAAAAGAGCTTTATTGAGGGATGATTGATGTACAATAAAATATACATATTAGAGTGTAGAATTTGATGAGTTTTCATACATGCACCTGTGAAGTCATCACTGCAATCAAGATAATGAACACATGTATTTGTAATCCTTTACTCCTGCTACTCTCTGTCATCCAAGCCCCTTTCCTGGGCAAACACTGATCTGCTTTCTATCAGTATAGATTAGTTTGCATTTTCTAGAGTTTTTTTCATATGCATAGAATCACAGTGTGTACTCTTGTTTGTCTGGTTTGTTTCACTCAGAATAATTGTTTTGAGGTTTATCAATGTCATAGTCCACAACAGTGTTCATTACTTTTTATTTCTGAATAGTATTCCATTGCATGGGTGTTCACAATATTCACCTCTGATGTACCTCTCGAGGTTCCCTGTTTTTGGCTCTTACAAACAAATCCACTACAGACATTTGGTTACAAGGCATGGACATATGATTTTATTTCTCTTGGATAAACACCTAGGAGTGCAATAGTGAAATGACTGGCTCATATAGTAGGTCTGTGTTTAGCTTTTAAATAAACTGCCAAACTGTTTTCCAGAGTGGCTGCACCATTTTCATTCACACTAGCAATGTATGAGCATTCTAGTTTCTCAACTTCTTTGCCAAACTTGCTATGGCAAGTCTTTATCATTTAGCCATTCTCATAAGTATGTAGTGGTATTTTATTTTGGTTTTAATTTGAAATTCTTTAATGGCTAATGATGTAGAACACATTTCCATGTGCTTACCTTCCATTGGTAAACCTTCCTTGCTGAAGCGTTTGCTCAAATCTTTTTCCAATTTTTATTGGGTTGTTTGTATTTCTATGAGTTGTAAAGTTTCTCCATATATTTTAGATATGTGTCCTTTATCAGATCTATGGTTTGTAAATATATCCTCCCTTTCTATGGCTTGCCTCTTTATTTTCCTAATAAATCTTCTGAAAAACAGTTTGTAATTTTATCAAGTTGGCTTTATCAATCTTTATTTTATATTTTGTACTTTTTGTGTCTTATTTAAGAAATATTTCTCAAGGTCACTAAGGTCTTCTCCCATGTTTTCTTCTAGAAGTTTTATAGTTTTACCTGTCACATTCATGTCTGTGATCCATTTCAAGTTTCTTCTTTATGAGGTTGAAATTTGCTATTTGCATATGAGTATCCAATTTTCTCAGCACCATTTGTTGAAAAATTATTCTCTCCTCATTAAATTGTCTTAGAACTTTTGTAAAAAATAATTTATCATGTGGATGGGTCTATTTCTGTACTCTTTTTCTGTTCCATTTATCTAGATATCTATATGCTAACAGTACACTTTTTTTGCAAATGACTTTATTGAGATATTATTAACATGTAAAAAGCTGCAATTATTTAATGTATACAACTCAAGGAGTATGGGCAAAGGCATACACCCATGAAATCATCACTACTGACAAGCCCATACACATATCCATCACCACCCAAAGTTTCCTCTCACACCCTTATTATTAATGCTCTTACCAAAAAATTATAAAAATAGTATACTTTCTTGATTATTATAGGTTTATAATAAGTCTTGAAGTCAGATAGTGTGTCTTCAAATTTTGCTCTTTTTCAAAATTGTTTTAGCTAGGTCATTTGTATTTCCATATGAATTTTAGAATCAGCTTGTTAATTTATATAAGAATGCCTACTAGAATTTTTCTTTGTCTTGTTTTACTGATAGCAATTCACAAAATAAAAATTGTCATTTTAAAGAGTACAACTCAGTGGGTTTTACCATATGACGCAAAAATTCTACTCCTAGGTATAAACCCAAGAGAATTGAAAAAATATGTTCATAGCAGTATTATTCATAAAAGCCAAAAAAAAGGAAACTATCCAAATGTCAATTAACTGATGAATGAATAAACAAAATGTGGTATATCCATAAAATGGGATGTCATTCAGCAATTAAAATGAAATGCAGTACTGATACAGGCTACAACATCAATGAACCTTGAAATATCATGCTAAGTAAAATGATGTAGATACAAAAAGCGACATATTGTATGATTCCACTTGTAAGAAATGCCCATAATAAGAAATTCCACAGAGACAAAAAGTATATTACTGTTTGCTGAGGGATGAGGGGAATTAGGAATGACTACTAATGGTATAAATTTTCTTTTGGGGGGTAATGAATTGCACCGGAATTTAGTTGTGTTGATTGTTGTACAATTCTGAATATACTAAAACTCACTTGGATGACAGTTTTTTTTCTTTTAGCACTTTGAATATATCATACCACTCCCTTCTGGCCTGCAATGTTTATGCTGAAAAGTCTGCTGGTTGCCCTATGGTAGTTTCTTTGTATGTAACGAGCTGCTTTTCTTTGGCTGCTTTTAAGATTCTCTCTTTGTCTTTAACTTTTGGCAATTTAATTAATATTTCTCATTGTAGTCTCTTTGGATTTATCTTCTTTGGTTCTTTTTTGGCTTCCTGGATCCAGATGTCTGTTTTTTCCCCAGGTTATGGAAGTTTTTAGCCATTATTTCTTTTAATAAGCTTTCTTCCCCTTTCTCTCTCTCTCCTCTCCTTCTGGGACTTCAATAGTGCGTATATTGGTTCATTTCATCGTACCCCTTAAGTTTCTTAAGCTATCTTCACTCTTTTTCATTATCTTTTTCATTTTGTTCCATTGTTTGGATGAATTTCACTGCCCTGTCTTTGAGTTCATTGCCTTTCTTCTGCTTGATCTACTGTTGAACCCCTCCATTGAATTTTTCAGTTCAGTTATTGTATTCTTCTGCTCTATGATTTCTGTTTGATACTTTTTAATATTTTCTATCTCTGTTGAAATTTTCACTTTGTTTATTCATTGCTCTCCTGACCTCAGTGAGCACCTTTATGAATATTATTTTGAATTCTCTCTTAGGTAAATTACTCATCTTCATTTCATTAGGATCTGTTTGTGGAGATTTATCTTCTTTTATTTGGAACATATTCCTTTGTTTCTTTATTTTCCTTGACTCTCTGTGTTGGTTTTGCACATTAGATAAAATAGTCACTTGCGCCACTCTTCACAGAGTGATCTCCTGTAAGAGATAAAACTTGTCAATCCGTCAAGCCCAAGCTCCTACTTGTCTCTTAAACGTTTGTGATTGTCCAAGTCACCTTCTTTCTTCTTAGTGGTTCTCAGTAATTGAGGGTGTGCCAAGGCCCATCATTGGCCCAAAGTGGAGGATTGAAGTCAGTACCTAGATGCAGGCTGATTAAAATCTGGACCCTCAGGCAGCAACTTGTAAAGTATGTAGTTAAGCCCCTTCCAGGGAGAAACTTGGAGATGGGCTTCTTTGACTGCTTCCTCTGTGCTGCACCCAGTTGTATAGCTGTGGAGAAGGAGAGGTGCTCCTGCAACTGTTAAAAACTGTTTTTTTGTTTTCTACTGTCTTGTTGGACTTTCAAATGCAAGCCCCATTGGCTACCAGAGCCAGGCTATCCAGGGGCCCAATGCTTGGTCAGCAGCCATAAAAACTGGGGTGCCAGACATCCTTCCAGCCCCTTAGAGGGAGATATTGGTGACTTGATTTTATTTTTGGAGTGGGCTGAAAGGAAAAGGCAGGGAAGGTGGCAATTGACTTTCCTATTCTTCAGGGAGGATCACAGCTAGCCCCTAGATGCATGCTAAATCAGAAGACTGACCTTCAGGCACCCTCTTTTTTTTTATTAATATTATGATAGATTACAACCTTATGAGATTTCAGGTGTACATTATTGTTAGTAATGTTGTGGGCACACCACTTCACCCTTTGTGCCCTCCCCCCCTCACCCCTTTTCCCTGGTAACCAGGCACCCTCTTTTAAAGTATGTAGAGAAACCTCTTTCAAGGAATAGCTGGGTGTTGGTCATTTTTGCCTACTCCCTCTGCACTGTGTCCTGGAGGAGTCACCATGGAAAATGCTGGTATGCCCATTAAGAACTTCTTCCTGTTTGTTATAATCTTGTGGGTCTTGTGGACATAAAACCATTTCAGAGCTAGGGTCCTTTGGTGGGACCTTGGGAAAGAGTGCTTTTATTTTTTAATAATGACTCTTGAGCTAACATCCTTTGCCAATCTTTTTTGTTCTTCTTCTTCTCTCCAAAGTCTCCCATTACATGGTTGTATAATCTAGCTGTAGGTCCTTCTAGCTGTGCTATGTGGGATGTCACCTCAGCATGGCCTGACGAGCAGCACCATGTCTGCACTTGGGATCTAAACAGGGAAGCCCTGGGCTGCTGATGTCGAGTGCAGGAACTTAACCACTTGGCCATGGGGCCGGCCCCCAGGTGAGAGTCTTAGAAGTTAGAGTGCTATATGTGGGGTCCAAACTCTTTGCTCCACAAAGATAACCAGGAAGTTGAAGGTTCTCTCCTGATTATATGGTGTTGTACTGAGGTTGAGGATTATGGCGAGAGTTTGTCTTAGACTTTCCTACCTTTTTCAATGTGGATATTTTCTCATTTGTCCAATGTGTAGGAGTCATTCAGCTAGTTTCTGGATCTCTTTCAGAGGGAATTGCTCAATGTGTAGCTGTATACTTTGTCCATCTGTGGAGGAGGGCTCAGGAACCTCCTATTTTGCCACCTTGGTCAATGGCATTTTTGAAGGATAGTTTTGTGGGATATAGAGTTCTTCCTTGACATTTTTTTCTTTCAGTAGTTAAATATGTCATTCCACTGCCTTCTGGGCTCTATGGTTTCTGATGAGAAATCAGTTATTATTTTAAGGATCACTTTTATGTGATGAGTCACTTCCTCTGTCTCTTGGTAGTTTGACGACTATGTGTCTAATTGTTGATATATTTTACTTTATCCTATTGGTGTTCTTTGAGCTTCCTTGATGTGCAGACCAATAAATTTGGGAAGAGTTTGGCCATTCTTTCCTCAAATATTATTTCTAACTCTTTCTCTCACCCTTCTCCTTCTGAGACTCCCACTACATCTATGCTGGTATTTTGATGGTGTCCCACAGGTCTCTAAGACTCTGTTAATTTTTCTTCATTCTTTTTTCTTTCTCTCCCTCTAACTGGTTAATATCAATTTAACTGCCTTTAAATTTGCTGATTCTTCTCTCAGTCAAATCTGATATTGAGCCCCTCTATTGAGTTTTTCATTTCAGTTATTGTACTTTTCAACTCAGCATTTTCTAGATATTCAAAATATTCTAGATAGTCTTTGTCAATATGAAGAAGCCCCCCTCTATTCCTAGTTTACTGAGGTTGAGTGTTTTTTATCATTTAAAGTCTTTTTCCTCTATCTTGTGAGATATTCAGGTGTTTTTTCTCCTTTATTCTCTTAACAAGATGTATTATATTGATTGATTTTTATATGATGAATACACTTTGCATTCCTGGGGTAAATCTCAATGACACTGATGTACAATCACATTTATATGCTGCTCTGCTGCTCTATTCAGCTTGCTAGTATTTCGTTGAGGATTTTTGCATCTATTTTAATCAGGGATATTGGTCTGTAGTTTTCTTTTCTAATTGTTTTCTGGTTTTTGTGCCAAGATAATACTTGCCTCATAGAATAAGTTATAAAATGTTCTCTCTTTTTTGTAAATGTTTGTGATGGATTGTATTAAACATTTGGTAGAATTCACCAGTGAAGCTATTTGGGCCTATGCGTTTGTTTGTGGGCATATTTTGAATTACTTAATGAATGTCTTCACCTGTTAAAAATTTGTTCAGATTTTCTATATTTTCCTTTGTTACTGCAGTGCTTTTTGCATTTCTACATATTTGTTTATTCACTTTATCTAATTTGTTGGCATTATGACTGTTCATAATATTTTCTTATTTATTTTTATTTTAAAAGTTAGTAGTAATGTCCCCATTTTCATTGCTGATTTTGATAAGTTGAATTTCCTCTATTTTTCTACAGTCAGTCTAGCTAGCGATTTGTCAATTTTGTTGACTTTTTAAGGAGCTAACTTTTAATTTTGCTGATATTCTCTATTATTTTCTATTCTTTATTTCATTTATTTCCACTGTCATGTTTATTATTACTTTTATCTTGATTGTTTTGAGTTTCGTTTGTTCTTATTTTCCCAGTTTCTTTACCTGGGATGTTAGGTTATTGATTTGACATCATTTTCCTTTTTCTTTTTTTTTTTTGGTGAGGAAGTTTTGCCCTAGGATAACATCTGTTGCCAATATTCCTCTTTTTGCTTGAGGAAGATTGCCCCTGAGCTAATATCTGTGCTAGTCTTCCTCTGTTTTGTATGTGGGATGCCACCACAGCATGGCTTGATGAATGGTGTGTTGGTCTGTGCCCAGGATACAAACCCGTGAGCCCCAGGCCACTGAAGCAGTGTGCATGAACTTAACCACTACACTGCCAGGCCAGCCCCATTTTTCTTTTTAATATACTACTCATTTCCAGCTATGAATATGCCTCTAAGCACTGTTTTAGCTGCATTCCAAAAGATTAGTTTGTGGTGGCTTTGTTTTCATTTCTCAAAATATTTTCTTAGTTCTTTTGTGATTGCTTCTTTGACCCATTGGTTATTTGGACTGTGTTGTTTAATTTTCTCATGTTTGTGCAGTGCTCAAATTGTTTTCTATTTTTTATTTCTAATATCATGTGCTATTATGGTTTCAATCATTGTACATTTATTAAAGATATTTGTATTATCTGTCAGATGGCATATCATTAAGAATGTTCCATGTGTATTTGGAAACATTTTATGTGTTATTCTTATTGTGTCAAGTATTCTATAGATGTGTGTCAGATTTATCAGGTTTGTAGTGTTCATCAAGTTTTCAATTTCTTTATAAATCTCTGATTAGTTGTATTCATTATTGAAAGTGGGATATTGAAGTCTCCAACTACTGTTGGTGAATTGTCTATTTCTTTCTCCAATCTGTCAGTTTTTGCTTAATGCAATTTCAGACTCTGCTGTTAGTTTCACCTATGCTTACAATTTTTATATCATCCTGATGAAATTGTTTCTCTTTTTTTTTTTTGAGGAAGATTAGCCCTGAGCTGACATCTACTGTCAATCCTCCTCTTTTTGCTGAGGAAGACTGGCCCTGGGGCCAGCCTGGTGGTGCAGCGGTTAAGTTCGCACGTTCCACTTCTCAGCAGCCCCGGGTTTGCTGATTTGAATCCCGGGTGCAGACATGGCACCGCTTAGCATGCCATGGTGTGGTAGGCGTCCTACATATAAGTAGAGGAAAATGGGCACAGATGTTAGCTCAGGGCTAACTGGGCCAGCCACATGTTTCTCTTATTATTACAAAATATCTTACTCTGTTATAGTAATGATTTTTGTTTTAAAGCCTGTTCAATTTAATATTAGTATAGCCACTCCAGGTCTCTTTTAGTTATTGTTTGCATGATACATTTTCCCCATCTTTTATATTTCAACTATGTATGTCTTTGAATCTAAACTGTGTTTTGTAGAAAGCATATGGTTATGTCATTAAAAAAAATCCATTCTGCTATTCTTTGCCTTTCGAATGGTGTATTGAATTCATTCACATTTCATATAATTACCTTATATCTGTAATTCTACTGTTTATGTTCTATGTCTTTTTTGTCCTCTACGCCTTCATTTCTGTGTTTTTTGTATTAAATAAGTATTGTCCAGTGTATCCTCTTTTCTTACTATATTTTCTGAGTTATTTTTTAGTGAGTTACCCTGGTTAACTTCTTAGCTTATAATAATCTAGTTTGTATTAAATTGAATTTATTTCCATATTATGAAAAAAACTTTGCTCCAATAAACCTCCATTCCCTCTATCCTTCTTTTATGCTACTATTATCATATAAACTAGACTTTTAAACAATCCATCAATACAGATTTATGATTATTATTTAATCACAATATGCTTTTAAAAACATATTTACCTGTGTAGTTACCTTTACCAGTGCCCTTTATTTTTTCATGTGGATTTGGATTCCTGTCTAGTGTCCTTCTCTCTGTCTTTGCCTGTTTAACTATTGTTTATCTAGATGTTGATCCTTTTGAGCTCATCCAACTTGAATTTTGTTAAACTTCTTGGATGTGTACGTTAATGCTTTTCATCAAATTTTGGAAGATTTTTGCAATTATTTTTTTTCAAATATTCTTTCTGCCCCCTTTTCTCTCTCCTCTCTTTCTTGGATGCCTTTTCTTGAAAAATGCTCCTTGGATTGTCATAAGCCTTTCCTTAATTGTAGAATTCCAAAAGAATATTGATTTGTACAATTTTGTCAGTGGTCTCATTGGTTTCATAGAAAAGCATATTTCCAGATGTCTTCTCTCTATTAGTCCAGAGATCCCATGCTTACTTTATCTTTTCAATCTATTTTTGTGTTCGTTTTACAATGTTCATACAACATACTAGTTTGGAGACAACTGAATAAGGCAATGCTCCAAATAATACCTTTTACTAATGTAATTCGATGAGAATTATGCTTAAATAATTTTAAATCAATTAATAAATCAGTTTAAAACTGCAGAATAGTCCTTTAGCAATTATCAAAGTACTTTAATTGTTATCTCATTATTTCTTACAACAGCCTGGGGACAAAGATGGGGTCAGTTTTACTACTTTTTAATATACAAAAAGTGAAACAGCATTAATCAAAAAGCAAGAAAATGAGAACAGTTCACCCCTACTATGTTATTCTGACAAATTAAACTTCCATTTCCTGTGCTTTCTTAGCTAAAATAATTTTTATATGGCTGTGATCATAGAACACATTCAACTTTATATCTGTTTCAATCACTGAACCTCATAAAGATTTTCCATGTTTACTAAATAGTCTTTCTAATATAAATTTAATGGATAACTGATATTTTATCCAGGACATATAATCTACTACATGAATTCTTATGCATTGCTTTAAATAGTACTAAAATGAGCAATTTTGTCCATTTATATTTTTTTCATTGGCTTACTTTCTTTGCCCAAATTTCTAGGACAATTGTTATTGTGTGGAAGAGTAAGAACATTTTTAGTTTCTCCATTATTATTGCCTAGTTGTTTTCCAAAAAAAGTAATACTTATTCAAAGGGCAAGTTTTAATGAATGCATCTACCAGTTTCAAATGAATATCAAATAATATTCTAATGTTTGGCCTAATTCATTACATATGTAACATTATGCTCACAGAAGTTGTTGTTATTAATTTTCTGATTGCTGGTCGGATCACACATGTGACTGTATATCCTATTTAACATAATTTTTGTTGTTATGGCCATTATAAATTGGTATAAATTATTAGATTAAAATATCTTTGTATGTGCATTTTTTGTGTAAATCCAGATCTCTATCTGGTGGCATATTTCATCAGCTTAAGGGATATACTTTAACGTTTCTTAGAGGCAAATCTGCTGACTGAATTCTTTCAGCTTTTGTATGTCTGAAAGTGTCTCTATTCTGGTTTTGGTTTTGATGTATATTTTTGCTGTGTCAAAAATTCTATATGACAGTATTTTTATTTCAGTATTTTAATTAATTTTCTTTTTTACCTTCTTGCTTGCATTGCTTCTGATAAGATATCTCATGTCAAACTTTTACTTCTTACTCTGCATGAAACCTGTCTTTTCTCCTCTGGCTGCTTTTACCATTTTCTATTATCATTGGTTTTTAGCAATTTCATTATGATATACTTTGGTGTAGTTTACTTCTCTTTCTTGTACTTGGGGTTCATTGAACTTCTTTTATCTAGGGTTTTATAGTTTTCATTAACTTTGGAAAAGTTTTGGCCCTTATTTCTCTAAATATTTTTTCTGTATCCCTCAACTCTTCTCTTCTTCAGGGACTCTAAGTAATGCATATGGCCACTCAAATTGGTCCCACAGTTCATTGATACCTTGTTCTTTTTTCCTGTTTTCCTTTCTGTAATTCATTTTAGATAGTTTTATCTTTTGCCCAATTTCCAGATGATATTCAGGGGGAGTAATTCAAAGTCACCAAGAGAGAGAGAATTATAATCCATGTATTTTGGACCCAAGACCAGCATTGTTTTTTTTTTTTAACTGAAGTCAAGATTTGTGCTTGTAGCATCAAAATATCATTCAGATAAAAATAAAATATAAACAGCTTTATTTGTGCCATATATACAAAAGTACATTTTTACTCTTCAAATTGAGTTTTCAGTGTTGGAAAGATACAACTGAACACATCAACTTAATCCTTTCTCAGTTATTTACTATTGGGCTTTAGGTGGCAGCACCCACACCTAATTAGGGCACCTCATTTCTACAGCCCAATCCTGTAGACAGGATGGTAGCTCCACTCTGTATGATCCCAAACCATGGAAATCTGTCTCTTTCCTTCTCTTAAGAGAATATATAAGAGGCTTTTTTGACAATAGAAGCCAAAGTTGGAGGTTGATGAGAATTGTCTACCCTTTTTCTTACTCCTGGGCCAACTAACCCTTTCACATAGGTCATCTATGCCCTCCTACTCTCTCCTTCCACCTTTCCCACTCAACTTATTTAGCTTCCTCCTTCACATGCAAGCCACACCTGTGAAAACTGTGACCTCAATGCAGGATCAAATCCATTTATTAATGCCATTGGAGTGATCAAAATAATTATAAACATCAATTTTGGTACTAGAGGTGTGCTACAGATTTTTAAGATGTTTCATTTAAACAAATCCTTACAAAAACCTGGGAGGAAGAGATTATTAGCTTGTTTGCAGAGGAGGAACCAAGGCTCATAGAGCTGAATTGACTTTCTTCTCCAGGAAATGATGAAGTTAGGATTTGAAGTGCAGCATTCAGACAATAGCGTGTCACTTTTTCCACTAAACTACATTTTATCTGAAGATAAAGATAAGATTGGACTTTTACATTTTCTTATGTTAATCTTGTTGATGGGATCTCATAGTGGGGGGGTTTTCTACAAGAGGGAATAAGCTCTCATTTAGAGGGATGCAGGTCTGATTGATTTTAGGCAGCAACCAGGGGCTGGGATGGTTTATGGAGAATAAGGGAAGAGTAGAGCCTGTGTAAGGTGCCCTATCCCATGAAGAACCAGCTCAGGAAAGCCAATACTTCTCCTATTACCCTTCAGAACTTTCCCTTAAGCCATACCTCAGGTTTTAGAATATGTCTCCTGGCACAGGTGAAGGTGACGAGGCACTCCCCTCTAAGTTAACATGGCATTGAAGCAGAGCATTTGAAAATAGCTTTCAACATGTAAAAACGCTATTGGTTGGTTACCAAGTAGTGTATGTGAAAGACATCCTTCACCTTTACTCCACCTCTTATCCTTACCCTACTCCATCTCCCACCCATCATTCACTCCAACCCCATTTCTGTTCACCATCTCACCCCTCACCTCTACTCGTGTGTTCACCCTATCCAAGGATGACAAGGCCCAAGGATGGGAAATGGGATCAGGGACAATTTGAGGCTATGTGATGTTTCTATGTCTTAGGTAAAAGTTCACATTTAATTTTTTTTAGGATACATGTCAAAATTTCTATCAAAAATAACAGAAAGCAGCTTTGTCAAAAAGTTATGTTCCACATTGCTAAACTAGCAGGGTCATTCTGATCCTTGATCTGCAAATCAGATGCGTCAAGAAGTAATGCTAGTCCTAGTACTGGTGACGATAGTGCCAAAAATTTGGCCAATTTGGCCCACTCAAGACAAGAGCCAGTGTGAATCAGTGAAAAGTCTGAATTAAACAAAGTATAATAAAATCTAATAATTAAAGAAAAAAGTTATGTTTCCTGATTTACAGGTTCGGGTCTCTTTTTTCTAACACCCTGGCGCTGTAACTTCTTTTGGGCTTATGGGACCATAGACATATTATTTATTCATTTAACTTGGGAAAATTCTACTATTTACCTGTAATTGTGCTAAGTAGTAGCATGGATAGAGAGCTGAACACCACTGCTTACCTGAAAAGGTAATTTAATAGGAGAGATAAGCAGTGAACAAAGAGATCCACAGACAAGTACATAATTAGAAATTGTGTAAGTACTTCAAAGGAAATGAATACAGCATTTGTAGAGACTATAATGATGATGGAAAAGACGGTGGTGGTTGTGGAAAGCTGTGAGCAAAGGATAAAACTTTGACACCTATTCGTGATCTACAGCCTTTATCACATGCAGATTCCCTCACATTTTTCCTCTCTCCTTGCCAATGGTCATGAGGTCCCCCAGTTTATGTGGGCCATATCCTACATTTATAGGTACACAATGGGGGCCTATTTACTCTTCCTGATTTTTTCTTGAAATGCACTGTATATCCTCTGCTCTTCTTAAGGTTTACAACCAACATCTCAAGGCCAAAGGGGACCCTATGTAGCCTCAAATTCTTATAACTCAAGCACACCTAACATGGATATTATTTCATCTAACAGCTTCATTCCCACACCACTTCTGCTTTGGACAGCGATCCATTCTGAGCTGTTTATGGCTCTCCTATCTCTTCGTTTCATTAATCCCATGGACCTATAGCAGGTCTCCTGGGAGGGCTAAGTTCATTGCTGTCTCTTCTTCCCGGGAAAGGCTCAGCTAATCAGGAATACATGTTAACAAGGCCTGAAGGAAGCTCAATATATTCTACATTTCACCTTCCAAACCCATTTTAGGAGTCACTTTCATTCTACCTAACTTGACCCCACACTCTTTCAAGCTTCCCCTTTGCCCTGTGCATGGTCACCTCATAACAATGATTGTACTATATTATAATTGTCTGTTTTCTCATATGCCTCCCATCTAGACTGAGAGTTCCTTAGGTGCAAGGATAAGATTTGATTTATTTTTGTTTTCCAAGTACCTAGCACAGAGTTTGGTAAATGAAGGATGGATAAAACTGAATGTCAGCTGCCGTCATGACTGATTCTGTTACTTTCCATAGTTTAAGAATATTTATGCCCTTTTGACCCAGTAATTCTACTTTTAAGAATATGTCCTAAGGAAATAATCAGAAGTGTAAACAGATGTATGCACTAGACTTCTCATTGCGGTATTATTTTCAATTGTGAACAATTGTAAACAACCTAAATAAACAGTAAAAGAATAGTTAAATGCAAGGGTACTTTAAAGCTATTAAAATCATGATCTGGAGACTATCATCATAGGAAAATGCTTAAGATGTGTTCAACAAAAAACTGTTGTAAAGTTATTATGAAAAATTAAATGTGCTCTAGGACCTCAAGTTTGTAAAAAAAAAAATACACAGACACACAAATATATATCCACGTGGTGAAAATAATCCTTAAGTAATGTATAATCAAAATGGAGTGAGTTTATTATGAGCCAGATCTGAGGACTATATAGCCCTGGAGAGTCCTTTCAAAAAGGAATGGAGCACTCCAAAGAAGTAGGGGTTGACAGAGTCTTTACATACCATCAAAGAGCATGTGTCACATATGATTGAAATGTCCCTTTTACAATAGTCACAAGATTGCTTGTCAATCTTGGCACATTTCATACAACAATTGATGAACTCAGCAGGTAGCAGCTCTGTGGTCTCGAACTGGGTGGTCACAGGGTGAGCACAGCAGGCCAGCAATCAATCCTTTAGGAGATGCTTATCCTTAAGGAAATGCCAATGTGTGAGGAGTTACATCCTAATCTTTAAGGGCATTGTTTTTGTCTTTGGGACATGGTAAATACTTAAAGCAGATATACAATGCATGCTCAACAGCCATGTCAGGCCCTTTTGGAAAAACAAGTTCAGGCCAAATTAGTTTTACAACAAATGGCTTTCTCATATACTTCAATACATCCTATTGCTTCTCATTTATTTATCACACAGAAAAAAGGAAATTAACCAACACTTTAAGAGTGTCATCTTAGCAATCATATGCTTATTTTCTTCATCTTTTCATATATATTCCAAATTATGTATCATGAATGTATATTTACTTGGAGAAAAAAAAAGCTTAAGTATTTGGATCCCAGAACTGATGGTATATTCTACATAGAGTCTAATTGAAACAGAATAAAGCAGGATGACCACTTCCCTTGTTCTGGGACTCAGAGGCCTAAGATCTCATTCAGTTGTCTGAAGGACATACGCCACTGTCAATGCGAACTCAACTCTACTGATCATTGTTTTCTGAATCCCCTAAGTAATTGCTACCTCTTTCCTATCTTTTGCTTGTACAGCAAATGCCTTTCTTCTTTTGTTCAAGTGTCAACTCACTTTGCAACTTTTGTCTTTTCCCTATTCCCTGGGGAAAAAAATGGAATAGTGAAGCCACTCTCTTTCCTTCTGATACAGTCTGCTTATTAACAGGCAGCTAGGACTTTGGATTGTCCTGTCTTAAACTGAGCTCTTCTACAGAAAAATAAAACACATGAATATTAATTAATGCACATGAATAAGATGGAGAAAGGGGAATGTAGACAAAAAGAAGCCAAATAATTTTTGCATCTGATTAAAGTTATTGAAATTCTGCCTCCAAGCCTCATTTTTTTAAAAAGCAAATTGGGAATAACATCAGAGCAGAAGAGAGCCTTGCTGATGCTAGCTTGGATATCCCATGGCTTAAAGAATTTCCAACCAGTCTCCGGAGACAGACCCCCAGAGAATACAAATTGAAAGCAACCTCTAGCAGAGCCAGAAATAACATAACTGGGTGCCATGGTAGCCTAATTCCCAGTATCCCACAAATCCTCTTCTGTGAGTCAAAGATAATGCTAGCTTTGCCACGGAAAATCATGCATGACATGTTAGAGATGGAAATGTTATCAACTAATTGGACCCCCGCCCACTGTACAGATGGCGAGCAAACAAAGAGGTAGGACATAGCCCGTATTCTCCCAGTCAATGTGAGAGCTAGATCTAGAATCCTGAGGCTCATCCTCAGACTCTTTCCATCGGGGAAACTTATGTCTGTGAGCTAGCCTCTTATGATCTTCAAAGCAGTTTAACAAATTCTACATGTTGGTCTAGCACTACATAGCTACTCTGCCCCAACTTAGGGCCACATTCAGTAGACTCCCTTCTAGTGAAGCTTGGCTTTCCCCACTCTTCCACGTCTTTATGATGCCCTAATCTTTCTTCTTTTGTTATTTATGTGGGATTAACTTCTCTAATCGGATCTGCTCACCCACTAATGCCATCTCACTGCCTCCCTACATAGAGCTGGTTATGGTCATCAGTTCAGGCCTTTGAAGACAGCCTACAGTTGCACTTCATTGCCCAGTTTTATGCTTTCTGGAACACTGGCCAACAGAAATTTTTAAGTGCACACCCCATAACAAAGTGATCTGATGGACTGTCCCTGGCATGTCGTCCTAGGATTTGAGCAGCTTCTGTAACAGCAGGACATGAGGGGCATGCATACCATCTTTGGAGGCTGCTTCACTCCACCAAGGCTAGCTATCCTTCTATTCCACTTTCCTAATGAGGATATCCATTTGGTGGTCTCCAATAGCCAGTTCTGAAGTCTCAAGTTATGACCCATATTGGCCAACATCTTCAGCCTGAGTTTTGAGATACTTCAGAAAGATGCTTCTTTGTCTATATTTTGGTGACCAAGTAGGTTATTGGCTTCACAATCGTTCTTAGTCCCTTTCTTCTTAGGCAAGTCCCGTAAACAGGAATGGAGTTTCGTGTCCTAGGGTACATGGAAATATTTCAGTTGAGCCTGGTTCTGGGGCACTTTAGCATGGCAGTTTCCTGTTTGCCACTTCATTGGCTAGGATTGCATTCACAGCTTGCCCTGGAAGATGCAATCAAGGACCAAGTCAGATATGTACCTGTCTGTTATTGTGTCCCAGCTCTTGTGGGAGAGCTGGTTGAGAAAGCCACTTAAGTCTGACCCCTTAGAGTAGGAGAAAATCGAATGAAGGGACCAATTCATGGGTTTCCGAGTCAGGTGGGAGGGGGGAGTGGTGTGAACTAAAATGTTCCCCTAAAAGGGAACTGCTAGAGGGAAACTGGGGGCAGAAGTGGCAGGAATGGACTGAGGAAAGACCTCAGGGATTGGACTTGTGTAGTTAAAAGTCTACTGCTCTAGGAGTTAGGAGACCTGGGTTCTGATATAGGATCTGTGTGACTTTAGGTGAGTCTCTCACGCTACTCCCCACAATATTCTCTCCAAGCTTCAGTCATCTATCATTAGCTTGAGGCTGTTGACATAGAAGGTCTATCAATGACACTTCTAGCTTTGATCTTTGAAGATTCCAAGAATTACAAGAGCAAGCCTGGCTCTGCCACTGTCTTTGGCCTAGGACATCCCAACCTTGTAGATGAGAACTGCCAAACCTTGGCCAATAGCAGAGAGATGAATATATCAAATGGTGTGTGGACTCCCCTGGAACTAAAAATGTCAGATAAAAATTCAATGAGAGGTACTTAGCTCCACAGAAGTAAAGGGAGGTTGTAGAAGGGAGGAGAGGGGATACTCTTAGAATGAGTAAAGCCAACAAGAACAAGGGAAAGCTGATAAAGATTACTGGGCTCAGGTGTCTGGAATGAGGTCTCTTGTGTGTAGATATTTAGCCTGTCTACCCTGGCTAGGGAGCCCCCAACTTTTTTTTCATGGGGTTCGGAACTCCCTCTTGGAAACTCTGAGGGAAGGTTCAGACACATGTTTATCATTCCATTCATCCTGTCACTCAGCACAAGAACTCCAGAGGCTTCTCATGGCTTCTTGATTTATGCGTCAAATCCAAGCTTCTTTACTCAGCTTTCAAGGCTAATAACTCTCCTTCTCTCATTGACTTTTATTTCCTAGTCTCTTGCAGGTCAAATATTCTCAGCAGTACGATCATGATCACTGTTCCTACACTGGATTAGAAAGTCGAAAATCTGGGTTGTGATGTTGTGATACTGGTTCTGTCATCATAGGATATGGAATGGAGAAAACAGTATATTGAGTACACTTATTATATGTCAGAAACTGGTACCTACCCTTTCCATAGATGTTTCATCACTGAATAGTCACATCAACCCTTTGAGTAAAGCATTGTTTTCTTTGACTTACAGATGAGGAAATTGACACCTAGAGAAAGAAAGGGTCTTGACTTTGGTCATTCAGGGATTCTTTGGCAGAGAAAAACTCTTTCTAATATAACATTCTTCCTCTCTTCTAAAACAGAAAGAATTGATGAGCTCTTTTAATTAAAACAGAGCAAAAGGAAATGAGCTTCAGTTTCAGCAAGGGAAATTAAGTTAGACTTAAATAAGAACTTCCTGAGCGTGAAGGCTGTTGGACACCAGAACTATCTGCCAAGAGAGTGTCTTGTGCTACCCCTTCCTTCAATAAATGAACAAAGTATACAGAGTCTCCACCTCCATTTAATAGCCTCCTCAAACCCCACTATTGGAATGGACCATACTAGTCATTTGGTGCACTTTTCCCTTGACTTGCAAGGAGTCAGGAGAAAGGACAAAATATATACTTGAAGTCAATTCCCCCACAATGAATGTTTGCTCGCAGCAAGCACAGCGACCAAATGTTAGGCTGATGAAATTGACAAAGTTACCCTTGGGCTGAGCTTAGAAGGAGGGCAGTGAGACAACTGCATTTCCTTCATAGATTGGAGTAAGCCATGTCGGATGGGAACTGAGGAGGCCAAAACAACAGGCAAAGAAGACACCATCTATACTAATTGTCTATTTAGGGCCACAGGAAGACATTTTAGGAGCCATCAGCACTGATGAGATTTCATGAGTCCCTCCCCAATATGTATTTCAAAACAAAAACCACACTGAAGCATAAAATAAGTGAACGGAAGTCCACACTTTTCCTCATGTTGACTACTTTTAGGGTTTTTGTTTTGTTTTGTTTTTTAATATTAAGCATCAGATTGTTTTGAAAAACACTTTTTTTGGAGTATCTGTTTGCTAATACCCTAGCATGAACTTGGTCTGTCTATTCAGTGACCCAGCATCAAGCTCTGTTTGGATTTCACCATCCTCATGCATAAAAAAATCCTTCTCTTTTTCCCAAATTCTGGGGCACCAGTCTCATGACCAACTGGAGGAGAATTTCTTAGCCTGTTTTCTCCTATCCCCAAACAACATGTCTCCCTGTTTATGAGAAATTCCTTGTTTTTGGCCTTTGATGAAGTTACCTTAAATTTCCTCAATAAATTTTGGATGGATTTTTTTAAGCTCTTCTGCTTTAATCAATGGGAAGTAGGGAGGATCTTTTCCAGGTAAAGAAACAGGCCCACAGAAGAGAAGCAATTCAATTAAGGTACTCTGTTAAAGGCTGCACTCAGATCCTGGCCTTGTCTCTCAACCCTAAATTCCTTTCAAGAGGCTCCATGTTTTGAAATATGTTTCATTTGGCTTAGGTAGGAGAAATACAAAAACATAAAGGCCTAATTGGTGGCTGTTTTAAATAGACAATTTTTCACCTATAGGTGTTCCTGGTTCCAGTCTTTAATCAATAAGAATTACTATTCCATTTCTTTAAGAGGTTTCTAGTTGTTGGTACTAGCCTTAAGGGTATGGGAGATTTTGCTTGTAATAATGCCAGGACTACAAGCTGTTAGACTGAATCTTCTTCTCCAAAAACACCTTGAGGCTTTGCCACCAAATAAGGTCACACTTACTTGCTGTGTGACTTTGTGTGAGTTACTCCATATCTCTGAGTTCCAGTTTCTGTATCTGTAAAATCAAGGCAACAAACGGTGATGTGTACTCCTTCCCAAAAAAGGAAGTGATATGAATATTCTTTGGAAACTAAAAAACATGGCACATGTGGAAGGGGCTGGCATCTATAGTCAAAGAACAGAAAGCTGAGCATCTTTTCAGGAAGTAGACTCACTCTAGAAAATTTTCCTTGGCTGTCTCTTGCCCTCTGCATGAGAAGCTCTGGGCCCAGGTCCAGCTTCCCTCAGAGGGAAGCCCATCTGATGCTAGTTCTTTACATATGCGCTAAGATACAGTAATGTTTGGTCCACATAAACTCTTTTCTTGCCTTCTACCTGGTTCTGGCCTTAGCTTTAGGGAAGCCCAACAGTAGGTAAGTTTAAGTAGATGAATGATCAAGTCACTGTGGTGATTTTATGGTTAGACACGGGGCCTGGGAGAAAAGTAAAGGCTAACTTCTTCTGAACTGGCAAAAGAGAAAGAAGAAAGAGAGAGTTCCACGGGAGTATTAAGTGCATGGGGCTCTGGAGATAGCCATCTTCTGAGTGAAGATGAAGAAACAGAAGAAGGAAGTAAGATGAAGTCCAGTGGCAAAGGAGGCTCACTCTTGGATACTAAGGGGAAGGACAGGGATAAGTGGTGAATATGGCCAAGCACAAGGGCCTGGGTGAAAAAGTTAGTCTTTTACTAACTTAAAAGTTAAAATAGTCTTTTAGCAGTTTTTATGGCTTCCATAGGAATGTGATGTGATAGTTCAATATGTTAATGCTACATCAGTCTGCATTTCTATAGTACAGAGAGCTTATAGGTTTGCACTAATAAGGCCAGTCATACCTCACCAGCAAGTCCAGTTCCACCTCTGAGTGTCATACTTTAAAAGAAACACAAACAAGTTGGAGTATACTCTTAGGCAGATGCAGGGAAAAGAGGAAGGAAATTGTCTCTCTTGAGAAATAGATAGAAAAGTGAGGTTTCCTTAGCCTGGAGATCAGAAGATGGAGGGCTTGACCAGAGAAAATGGAGTAGACAGGTAAATGTATTACTTGTGTCCCCAAAGTGAGAAGTAGCACCAATAGGTAGGCGCTACATACAGAAGTAAACTTCAACTCAAAACAAGAAAGAACTTTCTGACAATCAGAGTTGTCTAGACATAGAATGGACTCCTCAAAAGATAGTGAGTTCAACAGTTATGGGAAATGAACACCCAGAAGCTAGAAGGCTATTAGGTAGATGTGCTCAAAAGGAGACTGGACCCTACAAAGAGTTGGTGAGAGGAGACTGGTAGTTACTTCCAGGCCTGAGATAAGTATATATGATTCTAGGAGAAAGTCAGGTTGAAGCAGCCAGATCTTAGCACAAAGAACAGAGCTATATTATGACTCTTGTCCATCCCACTTATCATATTGTCTTCTTCTCTTAGAAGAGACAGTCTGTTTCCTACCAACACATCTCCTACAGAGATAGCTGAAAAACCTCTGACTTTTGTTTATTTTTTCAAACCTCCCTAAAATAATTCTTCATAGTTTCAAGATCCACTCTGAAAACCTTGGCCTTAAGGAAAAATGTTTCAAGAGACCTCACAATGGTAGGTTCAAAAGAAAGAGTTTTGCAAATGCAGCTGCAGGTTCCTGCAACTGAGAGAGGTGTCCTGTGGGTGGCACATCCTCCTGTACCTGAATGGGTAGTTGGCTGTGAGCAAACTCTCATGCTCCTGCAGTCATTGGCAAGAGACCTAGGGGGTGGGTTACACATAATCTGTCAGTAAATCACCAGAACAAAAAGGATTATTTACATTTTTGTTCAGGCTGCTGTTGGTGGCTCTGAAAAAAGACTTGGATGTGGGTGGAAGATACAATGCCAAATACTCCTTAAAACCAGGGGCAGCCTCTCAACCATTCTCTTCCCTAATTTAGTCCATGGTCCATGGCCATGGATAAGCAGGCAGAAAGCAGGAGTCTTTTGTAAATAAAGCCAAACTTAAGTGAAAAAATCAAGAAGGCACAGCCAGCTTCATCCATCAGGTCAACGGGTGGTCACTGTAGAAGATGGAGGATTGCCATGACAACACAAATACAGCAGTAGGGTCACATGTAAGGCTACTGCCTGACCCCCACAGTGGACATTAGGGAGGAAAATGGAAAATTCCTGGGGGAGTAGGATAATTTCTCAGATGGAAAAGAGGTTGCTATGGGTAGCAAGCTACAGTCAGAACTCAGTGGCAATATCCTGGATCAGGTGCTTGTGTTGCACACAAGACATCAATACCACCTATTATATAGAGAGAATAAACATTGCATGGTGTGGATCTGGCTCTTCCCAAGGAATATAAGCTGCCCCTTTAACTCCTTTATCTCCATGGGGGCTCTCAACAAAAGATATGGTAGTGATTAAGACTCTAAAACACATTTTTCTGCCTATGGGCAAGAGTTGAGATCAAAGCACTAAGCAATCCTGCTCCAACTAATTCCATCCACATTCCCCTTACTGTTCACTAGCAGAGAAAAAGAATAGATCATAGGTCAACTGAAACAACTTACAGGTTCTCTCAGACAATCCCTGGTATAAGGATGGGGTTTCTGAAGAATATTAGCTAATTCTTCAAGATCTTCACGGTGGAAGAATCTGTACTTGCCTCTATAAATCTTTCTGCAGCCTATACAACCTCATCTTCTTGTTTACTACCAATCACTGGCTTATCATAACTATGAAAAAGTACTATAGGGAGGTTTGAAAGTTGTCAGAGAGGAAAATTTTTCTAAGACATATCTGGTGTTAGCTTTCTTATACAATCAGTCACTCCTATGCTTATTAATCTTGTTGCTAACTATCTCAAGTCCAAATTTCTTAGCTTCCCTTCACTATCTGGCCCCCACTCACTTTTCTAGCCTTGTCTATGAATCCTTTTAACCTTCCTGAAATTGAGATCACAACCACTGAACTCCTCGCAGATCCCATGGCTTGGTTTAGTCTTCTACATCTTTGAATAAGTTGTCCCTTCTTCACTGGAAGCCTTTTCACTTGTTCTCTGCATGATGACCTCTTACTCATACTTTGAGATTTGCTTCAACATATCACTCTGCTGTGAAACTGTCCTTGGGACCCAGAATTGGTTTGTTTGCTCCCCTTTTCTGTTCTCATGGCACTACTTGGCATGGGCATGGAGTAAGGAGTATTCATAGTACTATTGGAGAAAACAAATCTAGCAATCCCATGTAGGTACTGATCTCCTGACATTTTCTTTAGCTGTGCTAAATTCTAACCACTGAATTACCTCACCATTTAGTTGAGTAGGTGCTTCAGTTGGTGATACTAATTTATTTTTTTCACATTTATTTATTTATATATTTATTATTTTATTCAAGTGACAATAGTTCATAACATTTTGAAATTTCAGTTGTACATTATTATTTGCCAGTCACCATATATATGTGCCCTTTTACCGCTTATGACCACTGTTCAACCTCCTTCCAGTCTGGTAACCATTAATATGTTCTCTTTGTCCATGTGTTTGTCTATCTTCAACATATGAGTGAAATCATGGAGTGTTTGTCTTTCTCTGTCTGTCTTATTTCACTTAACATGAGACCCTCAAAGTCCACCCTTGTTGTTGCAAATGGGGAAATTTCATCTTTTTATGGCTAAGTAGTATTCCATTATATATATACATATACCACATCTTCTTTATCCATTCATCCATAGCAGGGCACTTGGGTTGCTTCCACATCTTGGCTATTGTGAACAATGCTGCAATGAACATAGGAGTGCATATGTCTCTTTAATTCTTGATTACAAGTTCTTTAGATAAATACCAAGTAGTGGGATAGCTGGGTTGTATGGTATTTCTATTCTAAATTTTTGGGAAAATCTCCATACTGTTTTACATAAGTGGCTGCACCAGTTCGCATTCCCACCAGCAGTGTATAAATGTTCTCTTTTCTGCACATCCTCTCCAACATTTTTTACTTTTGGTGATTATAGTCAATCTAACAGGGGTAAGGTGATATCTCATTGTAGACTTGATTTGCATTTGTCTAAGGATTAATTATGTTGAAAATCTTTTCATGTGCCTCTTGGTCACCTGTATATCTTCTTTGGAAATGTGTCTGCTCATATCCTTTGCCCATTTTTAGATTATGTTGTTTGGGGTTTTTTGTTGTTGAATTGTGTGTGTTCTTTATATATTTTGGAGATTAACCCCTTGTCAGATATATGATTTGCAAAAATCTTTTTCCCAGTTCGTGGGTTATCTTCTTGTTTTGTTCCTGCTTTCCTTTGCTTTGCAGAAGCTCTTTAGTCTGATGTCGTCCCATTTGTTTATTTTTTCTTTTGTTTCCCTTTCCTGAGTAGACATGATATTGAAAAAGATGCTTCCAAGACTGATGTCAAAGAGTGTACTGCCTATATTTTCTTCTGGGACTTTTATGGTTTCAGGTCTTACATTCAAGTCTTTAGTCCATTTTGACTTAATTTTTGTGTATAGCATAAGATAATGGTCTACTTTCATTCTTTTGCATGTGGCTGTCCAATTTTCCCAACACAATTTATTGAAGACATTTTCCTTTCTTCATTTTATGTTCTTTGCTCCTTTGTCAAAGATTAGCTGTCTGTAGATGTGTGGTTTTATTTCTGGCTTTGAATTCTGTTCCATTGATCTGTGTGTCTGTTTTTGTACCAGCACCATGCTGTTTCGATTACTATAGCTTTGTAGTATATTTTGAAGTCAGGGACTGTGATGCCTCCACCTTTGTTATTTTTTCTCACTATTGCATCAGCTATTAGGGTCTTTTGTTGCCCCATAAAAATTTTGGGATTCTTTGTTCTATTTCTGTGAAGAATTTCATTGGGATCCTGATTGGGATTGCTTTCAATCTGTAGATTGCTTTAGGTAATATTTTAGCTATGTTTATTCTTCCAATCCACATACATGGAATATCTTTCCATTTCTTTGTCATCATAGATTTATTTCAATAATGTTTTATAGTTTTCATTCTATAAGTCTTTCTCCTCCCTGACTAAGTTTATTCCCAGAAATTTTATTCTTTTTGTTGTGAGTGTAAATGGGATTGTATTCTTGAGTTCTCTTTCTGTTAGTTTATTTGAGCATAGAAATGCAAATGATATTTTTGTAAGTTGATTTCGTATCCTGAAACTTTGCTGTAGTTGTTAATTATGTCTAATAGTTTTCTGATAGATTCTTTATGATATTATATATATAGAATCACGTCTGCAAACAGCAAGAGTTTCATTCTTCCTTGCTAATTTGGATCCATTTTATTTCTTTTTCTTGCCTAATTCCTCTGGCCAAAACCTTCAGTACTATGTTGAATAAGAATGGTGAGAGTGGACACCCTTGTCTTATTCCTGGTCTCAGAAGAATGGCTTCTAGTTCTTCACCAGTGAGTATGATGTTGGGTGTGGCTTTGTCATATATTGCCTTTATCACATTGAGATACTTTCCTTCTATACTCATTTTAATTTTTTTCCTTCTTCTTCTCCCAAAAGTCCCCCAGTACCTAGTTGTATATTCTAGTTGTAGGGCTTCAGGTTGTGCTATGAGGGACACTGCTTCAGCATGGCCTGACAAGTGGTGCTATGCCCACTCCCAGGATCCGAACCAGTGAAACCCTGGGCTGCCAAAGCAGAGCGCATGAACTTAACCACCCAACCACGGGGGTGGCCCTTATATACCCATTTTATTAAGAGTGCTTATCATAAATGGATGTTGGATCTTCTCAAATTCTGTCTATGCATCTACTGAGAT
The DNA here is from genome assembly GCF_021613505.1 of Equus quagga. Classification (NCBI taxonomy): domain Eukaryota; kingdom Metazoa; phylum Chordata; class Mammalia; order Perissodactyla; family Equidae; genus Equus; species Equus quagga. The sequence goes on from NC_060276.1 coordinate 72,505,983, forward strand.
GATCATGTCGTTTTCATTCATCATTTTGTTAATGTGGTGTATCACATTGATTGATCTGCAGATGTTGAACATTCACTGCATCCCCGAAATAAATCCTCCTTTTCATGGTGTATGATCTATTAAATATATTATTATATTCGATTTGCTGACATTTCATCTATGTTCATCAGTGATATTAGCCTGTAATTTTCCTTCTTTGTGTTGTCCTTGTCTGGTTTTGGTAGCATAATTTCGGCCTCATAGAATGCATTAGGAAGCATTCCTTCTTCTTCAAGTTTTTGGGATAGTTTGAGATGGATAGGCATTAAATCTTCTTTGAATCTTTGGTAGAATTCTCCAGATGAGCCATGTGGTGCTGGACATTTAGTTTTGGGGAGGTTTTTGATTCTCTTTTCAATCTCTTTACTTGTGATCAGTCTATTCAGAATCTCTATTTCTTCTTGTTCCAGCTTTGGAAAGTTGTATGAGTCTAAGAATTTATTCACTTCTAGATTGACTAATTTCTTGGCGTATAGCATTTCATAGTATTCTCTTACAATCCTTTGTATTTCTGTGGTATCCATTGTAATTTCTCCTCTTTCATTTCTAACTTCATCTATTTGAGCTTTTTAACTTAGTAAGTCTGGCTAGTGGCTTGTCAATTTTGTTTATCTTCTCAATGAACCAGTTCTTGGTTTCATTGATCCTTTCTACTGTTTTTTGGTTTCTATTTCACTTATTTCTGCTCTAATTTTTATAATTTTCCTCCTCTTTACTTTGAGCGTTGTTTGTTATTCTTTTTCTAGTTCAGTTAGGTGTTGTTTAAGATTACTTATTTGAGATTTTTCTTGTTTGTTAAGATGGGCCTGTATTCCTAGGAATTTCCCTCTTAAGACCGTTTTTATTGCATCCCATATGAGTTGATATGATGTATTCTCATTTTTATTTGTCTCTAGATATTTTTTGATTTCTCCTTTAATTTTATTCATTGATCCATTTGTTGCTCAGTAGCATGTTGTTTAGTCTCCACATATTTGTTGCTTTCCCATAATTTTTCTTGTAGTTCATTTCTAGTTTCATAGCATTATGGTTCAAAAAGATGCTTGATATGATTTTAATCTTCTTAAATTTGTTTAGGCTTGCCTTGTTTCCCAACACATGGTCTACCTTTGAGAGTGTTCCTTGTGCACTTGAAAAGAATGTGTGTTCTACTGTTTTTTAATAGAGTGTTTTATATATATATATGTATATATGTATAAATTTTATACATATATATATGTATAAAGTCCATCCAGTCTAGATTTTCATTTAATTCCACTGTTTCTTGTTGACTTTCTGTCTGGATGATCTATCCATTGATGTAAGTGGGGTGTTGAGGTCCCCTAGTCTTAATGTGTTGCTGTCAACTTCTCCTTTTAGATCTGTTAATAGTTGCTTTATGTACTTTGGTGCTCCTGTGTTAGGTGCATATATATTTATAAGTGTCATTTCTTCTTCTTGGAGTGTCATTTTTATCATTATATATGGCTCCTCTTTTTCTCTCATTGCCTTTTTTTTTCTTGAAGTCTATTTTGTTTGATATAAGTATGGCAACACCTGCTTTGTTTGTTTGCTATTAGCTTGGAGTATGATTTTCTATTCCTTCGCTCTGAGCCTGTGTTTTTCTTTGGAGATGAAATGTGTTTCCTGGAGGCAGAATTTTGTTGGGTCTTGTTTTTTAATCCATCCAGCCACTCTGTGTCTTTTTATTGGATAATTCTATCCATTTCCATTTAGAGTGATTATTGATACATGAGGGCTTAATACTGCCTTTTTCTCACTTGTTTCCAGTTGTTCTGTACTTCTTTTGTTTCTCCTCTCACGTATTTCTGACTGCCAATGCAGTTTGGTGATTCTCTGTGATGGTTTTTGCAGTTTTCTCTTTATTTGTCATTTGTGTCTCTGTTCTGATTTTTTGTTTAGTGGTTACTGTGAGGTTTGTATAAAAGATCTCATAGATGAGATAGTCCATTTTCTGATAGGCTCTTATCTCCTTAGTCTAAGCATGTTCCATCCCTTTCTTCCTACCTAAGTTATTGTTGTCACAACTTATTCCATTTTGTGTTCTGAGTTTGTGATTAAAATGAAGTGATTATATTTATTTTTGATGCTTCCCTTCCCTTTATCTTTAATGTTATAATTATGTTTGCTGACCTGTTCTGACAGAGAGCTGCAATTCTGATTTTGTCAGCCTATTTATCTTCTTTCTCAAGACTTTGTAAACCCTTTCTATTTTTTTCATGTATAAGGGCCTTCTTGATCATTTTTTGTATGGGAAATCTTGTGGCAATGAGCTCTTTCAGCTTTTGGTTATCTGGGAAAGTTTTTATTTCTCCATCATATCTGAAGGATATTTTCGCTGGATAGAGTATTCTTGGCTGAAAGTTTTGTCTTTCAGTATTTTGAATATATCATTCCACTCTCTCCTAGCCTGTAGGGTTTCTCTTGAGAAGTCCACTGAAAGCCTGATAGGAGTTCCTTCATAGGTTATTTTCTTCTGCCTTGCTGCCCTTAATAGTTTTTTTTGTCATCGACTTTTGCCAGTTTTATTAATATATGCCTCAGAGTAGGCATTTTTACATTGATGTAATTGGGAGTTCTATTAGCTTCACTTACATGTAATTCCAGTTCCTTCCTCAGGTTTTGGAAGTTCTCAATTATTATTTCTTTGAAAAAGCTCTTTTCTCCTTTCTCTGTCTCTTCCTCCTCTGGAATATGTCTAATCTTTATGTTGCATTTCTTAATTTAGTCAGATATTTCTCAGAGAGTTTCTTCATTTCTTTTTAGTCTTAGTTCTCCCTCCTCCTCTACGTGAAGCATTTCTATATTTCTGTCCTCTAAATTACTAATTCTGTCCTCCATAATATCAATTCTGCTTTTTAAGGAGTCTAGATTTTTTAACCTCATTCATTGTGTTTTTCATCTCCAACATTTCTGATTGATTTTTTTATAGTTTCAGTATCTTTTGTGAAGAAGTCCCTCTGCTCACCAATTTTCTTCCTGACTTCATTGAACTGTCTTTCTGAGTTTTCTTGTAACTTGTTGAGTTTCTCTATGATCACTATTTTGCATTCTCTGTCATTTAGATTGCAAATTACTGTGACTTCAGGATTGGTTTCTGGGTACTTGTTATTTTCCTTCTGTGCTGGAATGTTAACATATTTTTTCATGATATTTGATGGGATGAACTTTTGCCCTTGCATAGTGGCTGTATTTGGTCACAGTTTCCACCTGCCACCATTGGGGGGGCGGAACTGTGTTTTCTGTGCCTTCTGTGATCCCTGGTTGTTGTGCCCATCTGTTGGAAGCTGTGCTGTTAGTGCTTTCTGCATCTGGCTGCTGCTGCTTTACACATGTAGTTGCAAGCACTCTGGTGGGGAACACTTGTCCTGGCTGATTGAGTGAGCTGATGTGACAGGTAAGATGGGGGAAGGGGGACATTTTACCCTGACTGTGCTCCCACTCTGCCCTACCTGGCTGCCTTCCTGGGATGTTCAGCTTGGTGAGGGTGGCCCTGTGGTTACTTAGCAGCCTCAGTGTGGAGCATTCCTGTGGGCTGGGAGGCAACTCCTAGAGTGAAAGCATTCCTGTGGAAGGCTGCCTTTTCCCCCTTCTGCTCTCAGAGTCACACACCAGCTGGCACATGAGGTCCCATGCCCTATATCATTGCCAGTGGAGAGGGAGGACAGATTTGCTTACCTCCTTCCCCTACCTCCTGGTGGGCCCAGTACCCTCACCTTCAGATGTATGGCTGTGTGGACCTCTTAGATGTCTATTGTGTTGTGTGAATGTCCTCTGTTTGTTTATGAATGCCCTTTGTGTTGTGTCTAGTTTAATACTATATTGGACCTTCTTTCATTTAACAGTGGTTTAACAGGCCCCTGGCACATGGAATGTATAGACAATAAGTGCTCATGGGATGAAGAAAACCAATATAATATAAAAGAAAGTAAATAGCCTCCAGAGCCAAATATATCTGAGTTTAAAGCCCAGTTCACCCTCTGACTAACTGTATAGCTATTACTGGGTGTTCCTGAGTCTCAATTTCCTATCCTTAAAAAATTGCTAAACATCAAAAAGCATACTTTGGAATAAACTTAACCAAAGAAGTGAAATACTTGTACATTGAAAACAACAAAATGTTCCTGAAAGAAATTAAAGAATACTGCAATGAAAGAAGAGATATACATGCTCATAGATTAGAAAGATTAATATTGCTAAAATGTTAATACTGTAAAAAGTGATTTACAGATTCAATGCAATTCTTATCAAAATCCCAATGATGATTTTGCAGAAATAGGAGATATCATCCCACAATTCATATAGACTCTCAAGAGACCCAAATATGCAAAGCAATCTTAAAAATAAAATAACAAAGTTGGAAGTCTCACACTTCCTGATTTAAAATCTTACTGAAAAACTACAGTAGTCAAAAGATAGTGGATTGGCACAAAATCATATGTTTATACAAATGGAATAGAATATAGAACCAAGAGACAAACTCTCGCATTTTTAAATTGTTTGTTGATAATGGCATCAAGACCATTTAATGACTAAATGATTCTCTTCAAAAGAGTGCTGGGAAAACTGGATATTCACGTGCAAAATAATATAGTTGTACTCTTACTTTTCATTATACACAAAAATTAAGTTAAAATGGATCAAAGACTCAAAAGTAAGAGCTGAAACTGTAAAACTCTTAGAAGAAAATGTAGGAGAAAAGTTTCATGACTTTGGATTTGGCTATGAATTCCTGGATATTATAATGAAAGCATAGGGAACAGCAACAAAAATAGACTAATTGGACGAAATTGGAGTGCCTTGAAGTTTAAAAATTCTGTGTGAAGCTAGTGTTCTCTGCAAGATGACAGCATACAAGGTCATAGCCCTTGCATCCCCACAAAATCACCAATTTAACAACCATCCACAGATGAAAATACCTTTATGAAAGCTGCAGAACCCAGCTGAGAGGTTACAGCAGCCCAGTGGAACACAGAAACAAGAAAAGATGAGTTGAAAAGGGAAAGAAGAGCAGTTTCACTTTGCCTGCATCACCCCTACCCAAAATCAGTATAGGAAAGCACTGAAAGAGATAGCCTCTTCCAGTAAGTTCTCCCATGGAGGAAACAGAGGAAAAGACTATCCATGGAACCTGGCACCGGATCTGCCTTCCTGTGGACACTGGCGCTTAACATATCTGCATGAGTACCCTGGCAGCAGGCCTGTTTGTGGACCCTGGGACCAGGCTCATGAACCTGATAAAGAATTCAACTGCTTGACAAAGAATTAAAACTAATCATATTAAGGAAACTCATTGAGCTACAAGAGAACACACATAACTAATCAAAATCACTTAAGCAGTCATGAACAAAATGATAATTTCACCAAAGAGATAGAAACCATAAGTAAGAATCAAACAGAAATTCTGGAGCTGAAAAATATGATAACTGTGCTGATAAATTCTATAGAGAACTTCCATAGCAGATATAATCAAGCAGAAGAAGAATCAGTGAACTTGAAGTCAGGTCACATGAAAAATATACAATCTGAGGAACAAAAAGAAAAGAGAATAAAAAACAGTTAAGAAAGCCTACAGCACTTATGAGACACTTAAGAAAAATATATACACATTATTGGAGTCCCAGAACCGGTCAGAAATCTTACTGAAAAAAAAAATGGCAGAAAACTTTCCAAGTCTGGGGAAGAAAATGGACATTCAGATTCATGAAGTCTGAAATATTCCAAATATATTGAACCTAAAGAAATCTACACTCAGATATATTAAAAATAAATTGTCAAGTAAAGATAAAGAGAAAATTTTGAATCCAGCAAGAGAAAAGCTACTTATCACATACAAGAGTAACTGTTAAAACTATTAGTGGGTTTATCAGCAGAAATCTTGCATCAGTAAAGAGTGGGATAATATATTCAAACTGCTGACAGAAAGAAAAGCCTGCCAACCAAGAAAACTATATCCAGCAAAACTGTCATTTAAAAATGAAGGAAAGAGTGTTCTGATTCAAGATGGCAACATAGGAGAATCTTGAAATCACCTCCTCCCACAGACACACTGAATCTACAACTACACATGAAAAAACTTCCACTAAAAGAAACCCCAAAACTAGCTGCGTGACTCCTGCACATCTGGTGAACAATACCCACACTGAAACTGGTAGGAGAGGCTGAGACACAATCTCCCTTAAACCCCACCCCCACTGTGGTAACCTAAATTTGATAAGGAACTCACAACCCCGAGTTTCTCCCTGAGGAGTGAAGGGTTTGAACCCCACATCTGGCACCACAACTTTCAAGACATGCACCTGAGAGACAAGACTGCAAAACTTCTGGCTTTGAAAGCCAACAGGCCTTGTCTCCATGAGACCCACAGGTTATGGGGAACTGAGAAACAATTCTTAAAGGGATCATATGGACTTACTGTGGTTACACCTCAGGGCCTAGCACAGAGGCAGCCAAATGAAACATCCAGACCATCTGCGAAAGAGGTTGATTTGCTTATCTTAAAGATTTGGCCTGAGGGGCAGGCATCTAATATAACACACATATAGGGTTCCTCCTGAAATATTCTCCAAAGACCATAGAGGTAGGTAGGCTCTATCTTTGCATTCTCCTTATTCCTTGTTCATGCCAATATCTCCTGTAAAGGAGCTTGTGCACAAGTCTGGTGCTTGGTTTTTGTGGCTGCTGCTCAGGGGATGCCTCTTGATTGCCTGACTCTGAAAGCAAGCAGGGATTGTGTTCATGGGTCTCACAGGACTGTAACAAACAGAGCAATAGTTATTAACCAGGTACCTCCAAGGACACAGCACAGAGACACCAGGTTGAAACACATCTCCAGTCTTTCTGTGAAAGAGACTTATTTGCTTATCATAAAGTTTTAGCCTGAGGGGCAGACTTCTAATTAAACACACATCTTGAGGCTTCCTGTAATACCATAAAAAGACTGTAGAGGCCAGTGAGTGGCATCTTCATGTTTTCGCTCTGTCTCACTTCAGGTCAACAGTATCTCCCAGAAAGGAACTTGTGCATAGATTTGGAACCCTAATTTTTGTGGCTGCTAACCCAAGAGATGCCCTTGATCATCTGTCTCCAGTGGCCAGTGGGACTTATGTTTGCAGGTCGCACAGGATGGTAACAAATGGAGAAATAGTTCTTAACTAGCTATCTCTGCAGGGTATAGTGGAATAGACTGAAATGCCCAGTCTTTCTGTGAAAGAGGCTTATTTGCTTTTCTTCATAGCTTGGCCTGCTGGGCAGGCTTCTAATTAAACACACGTCTAAGGGCCTACTGCACCCCTATCCAGAGAACTTGAAGGGCAGTCACCATCCTCACACTCTCCCTCTGCCCAACCCTGGGTCACCAGTGTCTCCAAGAAAGGAGCTTGTGCACATGTCTTGTGCCTTGGCTTTTGTGGCTACTGCCCAGAGTACACATTCCTTGATGGCTTGACTCTGGTGGCCAGGGGGGCTTTTTTTCATGGGTTCAGTGGGATAGTAGGAAAAAAAGAAACAGTTTGTATCACCTCATGGCTCAGTGCAGAGGGAGTAGACAGAAATGCACATCTCCCAGTGTTTCCCACAAAGAGAATATTTGCATACTTTAAAAGCTGTTGTCTGAGGGTCTGGCTTCCATTTGGCTTCAACCTAGCTGCTGACTAATGTACTACCCTTTGGAACACTTACAGGTATTGGCACACCCTCAACTACTGGGAGACACTAAGAACAAAGTAGGAGCCTTCAACAATTACATTGAGAGATAACCAAGAGCTAGGGTAGGGTTGAACAATAAGGTTCACCTCCCACATGAGGTCATTCCTTCAAGAGTGGGAGAGGTGGCTGTTTTATCTAATGAATAGAAACCAACAGAGAGAGTCAAGGAACATGAAGAAACAAAATATGTTACAAACAAAAGAACAAGATAAAGTCTCAGCAAAAGACCTTAATGAAATGTAGATAAGTCATTTACCTGATAAAGAGTTCAAAATAGCAGTCATAAAGATGTGCACCAAAGTCAGGAAAGCAATATAGGAACAAAGTGAGAATTTCAACAAAGAGATAAAAAGTACAAAAAAATAGCAAATAGAAATCATAGGACTAAAGTACACAATAACTGAACTGAAAAATACAATAGAGGGATTCCACAGCAGATTAGATAGAGTGAAAGAAAGGATCAGCAGACGTGAAGACAGGATCATGGAACTCATCTAATCAGAGCAACAAAAAGGAAAAAAGAATGAAAGAGAGTAAAGATAGTTTAAGAGATTTATGGGGCAACACAAAACAGACAACATTTGTCTTATAGGGGTACCAGAAGGAGAAGAGAGGAAGAAAGGGGGCAGAAAACTTATATGAAAAAATAATGGTTAAAAACTTCACTAACCTGGGGAATGAAACAGACATACATATCTAGGAGGTCCAAAGACTTCCAAACAGGAGGAATCCAAAGAGACTGACATCAAGACATGTTATAATTAAAGTGTCAGAAGTTAAAGATAAAGATAGAATCTTAAAAGCAGCAAGAGAAAAACAAGTTGCCATGTATAGTGAACCCCCATAAGACTATTAACAGAATCTTCAGGAGAAACTTTTCAAGCCAGAAGAGAGTGGCATGATACATTCAAAGTTCTGAAAGAAAAAAGGAATCTGTCAACCAAGAATGCTCTACCTGGAAAGACTATTAACAGATTCTTCAGAAGAAATTTTTCAGGCCAGAAGAGTGTGGCATGATATATTCAAAGTTCTGAAAGAAAAAAGAAATCTGTCAACCAAGAATACTCTACCTGGCAAAGTTGTCCTTCAGAATTGAAGAAGAGATAGAGACTTTTCCAGAGAAGCAAAACCTAAAGGAGTTCATCATCACTAGACCAGCCTTACAAGAAGTGTTAAATGGATTTCTTTAAGTTGAAACAAAGTGGCACTAATTAGTAACAGGAAAATATATGAAAGTACAAATGTCATTGGGAAAGGTAAATATAAGATTCATAATAATATAATGCTGTAAAGGTGATGGGTAAATCTCCTACAAATATAGTATAAACATTAAAAGACAAAAGTAGTAAAAATAACTACAATAATTTGTCAGTAGATACACAACATAAAAAGATGTAAGTTGTGACATAAAAAACATAAAACATGGTGAAGAGTAAAAATGTAGAGGTTTAGAATGTGTTAGAACTTAAGTTGCTATCAACTTAAAATAGACTGTTAGAAATAGAAGTGGTTTTATGTAAGCCTCATGGTAACCACAAAGCAAAAGCCTACAGTACATACAAAAAAAGATATAGAGAAAGGAATCTAAGTGTACCAGCAAAGAAAATCATCAAATCAAAACAGAATAAAGCAAGAGAAGAAGAAAGGAAGAAATTACAAAACAGCCAAAAAAAAACAACTAAAAAAAATAGCAATGTCAGTACTTTTCAATAATTACTTTTAAAGTGAAGGAAAGATAAAGACTTTCCTGGACAAACAAAATATGATGGAATTTGGGGGCCACCCCAGTGGTATAGTGGTGAATTTCATGCACTCTGCTTTGATGGCCCAGGGTTCACAGGTTCGGATCTCGGGCACAGACATAGCACCACTCATCATGCCATGCTGAGGTGCCATCCCAAATAAAATAGAGGGAGATTTGTACAGACTTTAGCTCGATGACAATCTTCCTCAAGCAAGTAGAAGAAGATTGGCAACAGATGTTAGCTCAGGGCCAGTCATCCTCACACACACACACATACACACACAAATATGATAGAATTTGTCACCAACAAACCTGCCTTACAAGATGTGCCAAAGAGAGCTCTCAAGTTGAAACAAAAAGACGCAAAGCAGCAACACGAAACCATATTAAAGTATAAAACTCACAGACAAAGAAAAATATATAGTCAAGCATATAATAATGTAACACTAATGGTGGTGCATGAATCTTGTTTAACCCTACTATGACACACAAAATATAAAAGTATTAAGAATAAGTGTTATCACAAAAATTTGTTAATAGATATATAATATAAAAATAAGTAAATTCCAACATCAATAACAAAATGGAGAGTGGGAAAAGTAAACGTTTATAACTTTTGTATGTGATTGAAGTTGTTATCAGCTTAAAATAAACTATTGCAAGTATAAGAAGTTCCATGCAAGTCTCATGGTAACTACAAAGACAAAACCTAGAGTAGATACAGAAAAGACAAAAAGAAGCAATCAAAGTGTATCACTACAAAAATCATCAAATCACAAAGGTAGATAGCAAGAGAGCAAGTTAGGAGCAAAAGAACTCTAAAAAAGACAGAAAACAATGAACAAAAATGGTAATATTAAGTACATACCTACAAATAATTACTTTAAATGTAAATAGATTAAACTCACCAATCAAAAGGTGTAGAGGGGCTAAATGAATTTAAAAACAAGATCAAAAGATACACTACTTACAACAGACTCATTTTAGATTTAAGGACACATATAGGCTGGAAGTCAGTGGATGGAAAAAGACATTCCATGCAAATGATAACCAAAAGAAAGTAGAGGTGGCTATATCAGAAAAAATAGACTTTAAGTCAAAAACTGTCATAAGAGACAAAGCAGGCCATTACATAATGATAAAAAGGTCAATTCAAGAGGAAGGTATAACAATTATAAATACATATGCATCCAACATAAGAGCACCTAAAATATAAAGCAAATATTAACAGAACTGAAGGGAAAAATAGATAGTAATAGTATAATGGTAGGAAGCATCAATACTCTATTTAAAAAAAAATGTATAAATTATCCAGACAGAAAATAAATAAGGAAACAGCAAACTAAAACAGCAATATAGACCAAATAGACCTAATAGATACATACAGAATCCAATGGATGCAGAAGAAACATTTCTCTCAAAAGCAGATGGAGCTTTCTCCAGGAAAGATCACATGTTAGGTCACAAAACAAGCTTAACAAATTTAAGAAGATTGAAGTCATTCCAAGTATCTTTTCTCACCACAATGGAATAAAACTAGAAATCAGTAACTAAAGGAAAATGGGAAAGTCACAAATATGCAGAAATTATACAATACATTCTTTGTTCTTTCTCTCTTTTTTTAAAAAAATAAACAGCACACTCTTGAATAACCTTTTGGTCAAAGAAGAAATCAAAAGAGAAATTAGAAAGTATCTTGAGACAAAGTAAAACAAAAATACAACATACCAAAACTTATGGGTAGAGCAAAAGCAGTGCCGAGAAGGCAGTTTTTACTGATAAATGACTACATTGACTAAAAGAAAGATTTCAAATAGACAGCCTAATTTTATACCTCAAGAAATTAGAAAAATAAGCCCAAAGTTAGCAGAAGAAAGGAAATAATAACTGTTAGAGCAAAAATAAATTAATTACAAAATATAAAAACCATTGAAAAATTGAAAAAGCTGAGTTGGTTTTTTGAAACATAAAAAACATTGACAAACTTTTAGCTACACTAACAAAGAAGAAAAGATAGAACAGCAAAGTAAGTAAAATCAGAAATGAAAGAGAAAACATTACAACTGATGCTACAAAAATAGAAAAGCTCATAGGGGACCATTACAAACAATGTACTCCAACAAATTAAGCAACCTAGAAGAAATGGATAAATTCGTAGATACATACTACATACCAAGACTAAATCATGAAGAAATAGAAAATCAGAGAAGACCAATAATGAAGAAGTTTGAATCAGTAATCTAAAACCTCTCAACAGAGAAAAGACCAGGACCATATGGCTCCACTGGTGAATTGTACCAAACATTTAAAGAAAATTAATAACAATCATTAAACTCTCCTGAAATATAGAAAAAGAGGGAACACTTCCAGACCCCTTTTATGAGGCCAGCATCATCCTGATATCAAATCCACACAAAAATAGTAAATAAAAGAAAACTACAGGCCAATATCCCTGACAAACATGCATACAAAAGTCCTCAACAAAATATTAGAAAATCGAATTCAACAACTCATTAAGGGATCATGCATCATGGTTTATCCTTGTGATTCAAGGATGGCTTAACATATACAAATCAATAAATGTGATACAGCACAATAATAGAATCAAGGCTAAAACTCACATGATCATCTCAATAGATACAGAAACAGATTTGACAAAATTATACACACTTTCATGTTAAAAAGAAAAGAACCTCTCAACAATTTAGGTATAGAAGGAACTGACCTCAATACAATAAAGGCCATATATAAAATGCTCATAGCTAACATCACACTCAGTGGTTAAAAGCCGAAAACTTTTCCTCTAATATCTGGATTATGACAAGGATGCCCTCTCTTGCTACTTCTATTGAACATAGTACTTCAAGTGCTAGCCAGAGAAATTAAGTAAGAAAAAGAAATAAAATGCATCCAAATTGTAAAGGAAGAAGTAGAATTATTTGTTTGCAGACAGCATGATCCTGTATGTTGAAAACCACAAAAATGCCAGAAATAATGAATGAACTCAGTAAAGGTGCAGGATAAACAGCCTACATGCAAAAATCAGTTGCATTGCTGTACAGAAAAATATTCACAAAGAAAGTTTAAACAATCTGTCACATTTATAACAGCATCAAAAGTAATAAAATATCTTTTTAACAATGGTGTTGGAACAAATGGACATTGGCATGTAAAAAGTGAATCTAGACAGACTTTACACCCTTCACAAAAATTAACACAAAATTTACCACAGACCTAAGTGTAAAATGTAAAACTATGAGCTCTCTGGAAGATTACATAGGAGAAAACTTAGATGGCATTGGATATTGTGAAGATTTTGTCGATACAACACCAAAGACATGATACATGAAAGAAATAATTGATATGCTGGACTTCAAAATTAAAAACTTCCGCTCTGCCAAATAAATTCTCGAGAGAATGAAAAGACAAGTCACAGAGTGGGAGAAAATGTTTGAAAAGACACATCTGATAAAGTACTGTTATCCAAAATATAAAAAGAACTCTTAAAACTCAACAATAAAAAAACCATGACCCAAATGACCCAATTAAAAGATGAACCAAAATCCTTACAGAAACCTCACAAAAGAAGATATACAAGAGGCAAATAAGCATATGAAAAGATATTCCATTTCATATGTCATCATATAAAACGTTATCATAAAATAACAATGAGATACCACTACACATCTATTCCAATGGCCAAAATCCAGAATACTGACAACACAAAATGATGGGAAGGATGTGGAGCAATAGGAATCCTCATTCATTACTGGTGGAAATGCAAAATATTACTGCTACTTTGGAAGACAGTTTTTCAGTTTCTTATAAAACTAAACATACCCCTACCATGAAATCTAGCAATCACACTCCTGGTGTTTGCTCAAAGGAGTTGAAAACTTATGTCTATACAAAAACCTGCACACATATGTTTATAGCAGCTTTATTCATAATTATCAAAACTTGAAAATAGCCAAGATGTCCTTCAGTAGGTGAGTGGATAAATAAACTGTGGTACAACTATACAATGGAATATTTTTCAGTACTAAAAAGAAACGAACTATCAAGTCATGAAAACATGTGAAGGAATTTTATTTTTTTTTTCCCGAGGAAGATTAGCCCTGAGTTAACTACTGCCAGTCCTCCTCTTTTTGCTGAGGAAGCCTGGCCCTGAGCTAACATCCGTGCCCATCTTCCTCTACTTTATATGTGGGATGCCTACCACAGCATGGCGTGCCAAGCGGTGCCATGTCCACACCCGGGATCCGAACCGGCGAACCCTGGGCCGCTGAGAAGTGGAACGTGCACACTTAACAGCTGCGCACCTGGGCCAGCCCCAAAGGAATTTTAAATGTATGTTGTTAGGTGAAAGAAGCCAATCTGAACATACTATATACTGTATGATTCTAACTATATGACATTCTGGAAAAGGCAAATCTGTAGAGTCAGTAAAAAGAACAGGGATTGCCAGGGTTTTGGGAGAGAAAGAGAGGAATGGGTGGAGCACAGAGGGCTTTCAGGGCAATGAAAATACTCTGTATGATACTATGACGATTAATATATGTCATTATGCATTTGTCTAAACCCATAGAATGTACACCAAGAGTGAATCCTAAGGTAAACTGTAGACTTTGGGCAACATTGACCTGTCAATGTAGGTTCAGCAACAGTAACAGATTAGAAGACTTAATATTTTTAAAATGTCCATACTACCCCAAAGTGATGTGCAGATTCACTGCAATCCCTATCAAAATCTCAGTGGCATTTTTTTTACAGAAATAGAAAAAACAATCCTATAATTCATATGCAACCAGAAAAGGCCCAGAATAGCCATAGTGATCCTGAGAAAGAAGAATAAATCTGGAATTACTACACTTGATTATTTCAAAATATATTATAAAGCCACAGTAATCAAAACAATATGGTACTAACATAAAAACAGACACATAGACCATGGAACAGAAATAGACCTTAGAAATAAAGCCATGTATATATAGTCATGTCATCTACAAGAGTGCCAAGAATACATAGTGGGCAAAAGACTGTCTCTGCAATAAATGGTGCTGGGAAAATTGGATAGCAATATGCCAAGTAATGAAATTGGACCTTTATCTTACATCATATACAAAAATTTTCTCAAAATGGTTAAAGAGTTAAACTTAAGATCTGAAACTACAAAACTCTCAGAAGAAAACCAAGGGGAAAAACTTCTTGACATTGATGTTGGCAATGATTTCTTGCATTTGACACCAAAAACATAGGTAACCAAAGCTAAAATAGACAAGTAGGACTACATCAAACTAAAAACCTTCACAGCAAAAGAAAAATCAACAAAATGAAAAGACAACCTACAGAACGGAAGAAAATATTTACAAACTACATAACCAAGAAAGGGTTAACATCCAAACTATATAAGAAACTCAAGAGCAAAAAAACAAATAACCTAAATTAAAAAATGGGTCAAGGACTTGAACAGATATTTATCTAAAGAAGACATACAAATGACCAACAGATGTATGAAAAGGTGCTCAATATCACTAACGGTAAGTGAAATGCAAATCAAAACCACAATGAGATATTATCTCATACTTGTTAAGATAGCTATCATGAAAAAACCTCAAAAGATAACAAATATTGGTGAGGATGTGGAAAAAGGAACTCCTGTGCACTGTTAGTGGAAATGTAAATTGATGCAGACACTGTGGAAAACAGTGTGTATGTTCCTCAAAACTTAAAAATAGAACTACCTTTTGATTCAGCAATCCCACTTGTGGGTATTATATCCAAAATAATTTAAATCAGGATCTTAAGGCAATATTTGCATTTTCATGTTCATTTCTAGCATTATTCACAATAGCCAAGACGTGGAAGCAACCTAAGTGTCCAT